>NC_056741.1:184851045-184868928 GCF_019279795.1 Protopterus annectens | reverse complement strand
TCTCTGACATTATACTAATGCCACCCAAACTGTGACATTTAAAACATGTAAGGCATTTGCAGGGGAATCCTTTTTCTCAAACAAACTCAAGGTAGCTCAAATGTAGAACTCTGAGCTACATAGGAATAAACAAACCAAAAACACCAAACTATCGGCTCAATGAAAGACTTTGGGCCGGATTCACGAAGGCTTGCACGGAGTCTAAGAGTAGTGTAAGACTCCATGCAGCCTTCGCGATCCAGGAACAGCCCAAAGTCCGTGTAAGGAGTCAAGCTAAAATGGCTCTTACACGGAGTGGGCGTCGATAAGCTAATCACCCTCATCTTGCGGCAAGCCTCTAATAGCATGCAAATGAGGCGCGATTCTGCTTGATCCAGGAAGCCCAGAACAGCCCGTGCAAGAAGCCAGTTTTAGCTGCAGAAATGTACTCAGTTGAAACAAACTGAGCAATACACATTTCTGCAAACACGGCAATGGAGCCATGTCAGCTCCAAATAAAGGGTGCACATATGTACCGACCTTGGCAGCATGCCAATGGCCAAATATGTGGCCATTGGCAAGGAAATAACCCCATGCAAATATATAAAAAATATAATTTTTTTTTTTCTTTTTTTTCGCAATTGCCGATGCTGTAAACCAAGCGCAGCCCATTGCAGTTCAATGGGCTCGCTGCATAAAGGCTATAAAAATGAGGTTTTAAACCTACAAATGTAGGTTTTATGCAATACATGGAATGTCAATGGAGGGACCAGCAGAGCAAAACCATAACATGGCCACCGTGGTAGTGGTTGCTAAGGGGAAGCTGAGTCTAAGAGATGTTACTAAGCATTAAAGTAGGCAATCTGAAGGTGCAAATGAGTGTAGGGATACTGAATTCCCACTGTCAAGACAAAGCAAATGTAGAGCACATCTCTGGAGTAGTGTAAGAGGTTACATACGGGAGGAGGAACAGAGTAGGAGATAGGAGTGACATCACAGGGGAATGGTAGAAAGAGATGCAGTTCATTGGTGGTTGAGTTACATGACAGATAACAGAACCAAGATATCAAAGGAAAGAGGTGCGCCACTAAGTAAATATGCAGAAAGTCAAGAAATGGAAGGTGTACTTACTGTTGCCTACACCAAAGTTTCTTGCTGGACGTGTATGCGCATGCGTGCGCCACGGCCGCAGTGGTAAAGGCAAGGTGTGCGGCGTGTAAGACGGTGTTAATAGCGTGGTAAGGCAGACTGAGCATGTGGGAGCGTGTTGGGAGATAAGTTTAACACGTTATGCGGGCGTGCACCGCTGCGTTTGAAATCCGAATAAGCAGAGATCCAAAACTGTGTAAGTATGTGTGCGCAGCGCGGCTTAAGCCACTGTGAGGCGTGTTTCTGCTGGTTTGCATGGCCCCCACCCTGTGAGGAAACAGAAAGGAAAAAGGAAGCAACAGATGTAATACAGGAAGTTAGCAGGGAAGCACCTTGGAGCTAGCAGGTGAAAACAATTAGATGCAGGCAATTATGGGCAGAATGCTAAATGACCCAGCACTTAAAACTCTGCAACAGCAGCAGTGCAGAATATTTCTCTCAGAGACACTGCCAAGACAGGAGTTAAGTTATCCCAAGTGAAAACTGAAAGAAAGCGAACTCCAGAGCAAGAAATGTTAGGGGCTGCCATAGCTGTCCTTAATGAGACATAAGCGACTTGCTGAGGTGGTGACAATACAGATGGTGCCAGACAACCCACAGTGAGGAGGCCAGGAGAATGTACAGGCCAGGGTCCAACTACCACGGGTTGCTTAGGCTGGGAGATAGTAGGCGCTATAGAGTGGACAGAGACCTCCTGCACGGCAAATGGTGGAGCTGTGCAGGCCACGCCTCACACACAGAACCAACAGAGGGAACCCATCAGTGGAAACCAAGGTATGTGTGTTGGCCTAAGAATACTAACAGCAGGTACCTTCCAAGAGACCAACTAAGCGATATGATGGGATATCACAGGCATCAGCTTCGAGGGTACTACGCAGTTCCACTGGATACCCATGTCCAGCATGGTGATCATGTATACTTCCCCAATACCCGTGAAGGCGTGGCCAGCAACTTTATCACGTCTCTTCCAGCAAATAGCGGAGAATACCCTGAGGTAGTGGGTGCAATAGCTGCTGCGCACATATGCATCAAGCACCAGCCCGGTGGCGGGTAGACATACATCAACATGAGGGCTTCCCCTCCATCAACTGCCAGGTCATAGCGATGCTTGGGGCATAATAATGAATGTGTGCTGGCTGTCCTGGGGCTGCAGTTCATCTGGCATTTGGCGCGGCTGTACCAGACATTTGCCAGTAGGGACATCCGCTATGGACACCTAGTGGGGATGCAGGGTATGCAGGAGCCGTGGCTGGTGATGCACCCATCGAGAAAGCAGCACACACACACCTGAACAGGAGCCATAATGAGGCTGCACTGAAACACGTAATGTAATGGGGCGTGTGTTTGGGTACCTGCTCAGTCACAGTTCGGTGTCTGGACACATCTGGTGGGGCATAAAATTTTCCGCTATGTACAAATTGTCATGGTATGTGCTATGCTACATAATATGATCTGCGAAAACAGCTGCAGCACTACCAACATAGGGCTGGGCCAAACAGCCCCCCACCATTGCCCAAGGCCCAACAGGCTACAAGCGTGACTCGGAGGAGGAACAACCTGAGCCTGCCCCAGTAGAGCAGAAGGAGGCGTGCCCAGTATACCCTGGCCCCAACCATGAGAGAGGCAACGCATAGCACATACATTGGCTCAGTAGGAACCCTGAATGATACCCTCTGACTCCACTCATATAGTAACAGGATGCCTAACGGCTGACTGGCCTCTCAAACATGTACAGGGAAGTGTAATATCGCATCCGACAGAGGCAGCCACACACTTTCCTAGGCATGAATGCTATGTGTTAAGTAATGTAACTTTTTAGAGTACCATAACATATGCACACCTATGAGGACCGACTAACATCCACTACCCTCAACAAGCATGCACAACATGACAACGAGAGATGATGAAGTGCAACAATTGACTGAAGTATTGCAGCTAGTCAAAGGGTTAATGTGTGTGCCAGTCTGGGATGACATGCTGAGCGCGACATGATGCACCACCTACTAGGACTGGCGTGCACCTATCAGTGCAGGCCGGTATGGATCTGGCAAGAGCTGTTGTCACACAGTGTGCCTGAATAGGTAAGGCTCAAAGAACACATACCTATCTCATAGGTACCAGAAGATGAGGATAAGATAAAGGGATAAGGTTGAAACAGCAAGATGCATGCAGTCTAAAGCCCACCCAGTATGGAGATATTGATAACTGTGCCTGCTGAAATCTGAGGCAGGCTCCCTGGCAGCACCCCTAACACTACCAGTTTACACCTCCTTACTGTGCTGTACATCCTCAAAACTTGGAACAAGCTGCAAAGGATGGTGACTAGCAAGAATTGTCAAGGATAACCACACACCCCCATGTTGGTACCACCACAAAAAAGCAGCATGGACTAACCATGCTCAAGTAACAGTAAGCTAAAACTGCTTTGGTTTATAGCCTACTAAAAACTACTAGCTAACACCAGGAACTGCATCCGGCCCATGCTGGAATACGCCGAATATCAAGTCCTCCAAACCACATTATATGTTAGGCGACTACGTACCCAGACATATAGACTGGGGCATTATACCAGCTGCAACAGTGTGGGACAAAAGTTCATAGATTACAAACCAAAAAGGCCCGGAACAACGTACCACCCCACAAGAGGGTAAGCATACTGGATGTGATAATCAACTAACATGGGTGCAGGATGTCAAGATGAAGTGTATTGCTCACTGGTAAAACCAGACCATATAGTAATCACACTGGATATACAAATCCTGACACAGTCCTATTTGAGAGAAAACCACAGTGGAAAACATGTATAAGCAATATTTGCACACCTCCAAACTGATGTGGAATCCATGAAAGGTCCATGCAGGTGCAAAATATGGGCCACACACCTCAGAACCTGTAATACAGCCATTCCATGAACACTGCCAGAATGCTTGGATTATGCAGTCCTAAATTAAAACAAGACACAGTGCCTAAATCTGGCATGGTGGACTGTATAACCAAAACTGTGCAAGAGATGAGGAAGCTACTACATGATAGGTGAAACGCAGACAATGAGTATTACTGATCAGTGGTGTGACAATGAAGTCTGTCACACACATACACCACAGTCTACTAAAGATACAGCCACAACAAGTGGAATCTATGAATCACTAGAGGCAATGTTCTACACCTGCCCCCAGAAGTAGACAGACAACCCCCAACTCCCAAAGAAATACAAATATATGTGAGAAGATGCAGCCCATCATGGAAACCCGGAGGCAGAGGCTCCTCAACTCCAGTACACCCAAAAACAGAGTCAGTAGGAGAAGGTAACCACACACCACAAACACACATACCCACATAGACCTATCACAACTGCAAACAAACACACCAAACACAAATACATTCCCAGAGCAGAAATCACAAACACAGCACACCAACAGGGCCTCGGCAGACACCCAATGAAACAGCCTCAAACATAGCACATACGCTGCAGCACACACAAAGCTGGTGTGCCAAACAGTCCTGAGCCAGAGGAGAAACAACATGCCTGATACAGTTGTAATATAAGGCTCATAGTCAGACACACTGCTGTCCCACACCAGACTAGACAAGGGAGGGGTACAGTAAGCTGCCTGTAGGCTGCAATATACCCATAAACAGAATATGTGGGGTCACTCCAAAGCAAGTGAAATATGATGCAGTCACATAGTCCATGCTGGTGTAGACGGCCTGAGATATACTGCCCTAGACTACATGTAAAGAGAGACACAGATGGGCTGTCGGTGTAGTCCGGGCCCGTTGTAACTGCTCACCGTTCGCGTAACCTACCCTTACCAAGAATAATGCCACAGTACAAACAGGAATGATCAGTCACTTAAGTAGCACACTTTGCTGGTGTCATTCCAAGGATCAATGTCTGTCTGCTTGTGATGTCATGCTTCGACAAACCATGCAGCTGCCCTTGGGATGGCCTGCACCTGTACCCTGGGCGTCCCCAGATATTGGATGAGCCTTTGCCACCTCCATACAACCTTATGTAGGCAAGAGGAGGCTGAAAAAGACCTGACCCACCGCCGAGAAAACATAAGTGGGAAGAAACATAAGGGAAATGCTGACATGCCAGATGTATGCCTTTAATAGCCATGCTCGAGGCCATCCCAGAGATAGAGAACATAAATTCTCTGTGCAGTGACAGAAACCTGCTGCAAGGCTCCTGACAGCACACCAGCACTACCAGGTTATACCACCATGTGTCATGGCCCCAAAACCTGGAACAAAACATAAAAGGAAGGTGAGTATCCATAGGCAGCACAGACACCCATACGTCCAGGTAACTGACAATGCACAAGGCAGTGGAGTTCACCCATGTGCAACTAACTGTAGGCAAGACTGCTGTGCAGTCTGTAGCATGCTACAGACCACACTCTCACACACAATAACCCCCAACCGTCCTGAAGACACTGGACAGTATGAATGTCCCACCAAATACCAAACAAGGTACCACGAATTACCACATAGGTGGTAAACCATTATGTATGGAAGGAGTAACCAGGGACCTAGGGACACAAGTGGACAGTAACCTGTTATGTGACACCCACATTGCCAATGTGGCTAGGAAGACTGTCTACATGTGACACCGTATCAGGAAAGGAGTCACATCTCAACAGAGGTCACTGTGCCCCTATACTTTTCTCCAATCACACCCATAATCTAGTACAATGCCTCATATGGGATCTACCTTACCTGACACCTGCAGCAGTTAGAAAGACTCAAAGGTACCTCACCAAGAGGATAAAGTGTCTCAACATAAGGTTACATGCTGGCCTGGCTGTAGACACCTCAGCTGAATCCAGTCACATACTGCCTCCACACAGAGGCATTGCATGCCTGTTGCAGGAGTGCCCAACACAGGAGTAATGACATGCTCCACCCCAGAAAACACATATCCATTGGAATGGCGTAGAGTGAGAGATGTCAACCTCAACAAATAATGAAATAGGATGTGCTGGTGGGATAGATACATAACCAGAGGCTCTCACACTCTGGACCAGAATCCCACTCCATGTTAGGCAGAGCCCCTCACTGACACTGTCTTAACAGGAATCTTGCTGTATGGATGGATGATTGTAGAGCTAAGCAGTGGGGTCTTCACTGTGTCATGTCCATACAGAGGCACAGCAAAAGCAAATCATAAATGGCCATAATATCCACATAGCAAGGGGTCTCAAAAGCCACACACACTCTGGCTAGGCTAACAAATGCCCAGGGTGCATAGCCTAGTATGAACCTATGGACCTATGAAGATACAAATTGTACAGGACACTAAGGATAACCCCAAGGCTTACACAACTGATGTTAGGGACCATGTTGGGAATCCACAGATATGCCCTGAATGACACAAATAGCACAAACACGCACACATAGTGCGAACATACAGCCTGACAGGGGCAGTGCAAACCCCCCCACCCCAGGAATGCAGAATATCTATCCCAGCAGACTGCTGGCCCCCTGACATTGCAGATGCTGAGGTAACAGACAACATCTCCAAAGCAAAACACACAGCAGCAATGGTATGAGATGGTGTCCTGGGCTTAGTGCAACATGGACTCTAAGATGAATGGAATGCCAAACCACACTACTGCTCAATGTCAGCCTTACCACAGAATATGTACCCAAAGAGCAGTGTACAACAACAGTGGTCCTTCTCAACAAAGGTGTTGCCTGAATGGATACTGAACAGTACTACCCCAGAATCCTGAGAAGCCCAGATTGCACAGCTATGGAAAGGATCAGCATGTACCACAGACATAAGGATGTTGGGGACCTACTGACACTGGACCCAACCCAGTGTGGCCTTCTCAAGTGCAGATCCTGCCCCTAACCATGTTTGACTCAATTGAAACAGTCATTAAGGTCATTGATGAGGGCAATGTGCTCCACACAGTGTATCTGGACCTTGCAAAGGCTTCTATACAATACCCTACATGTTCAGTATAGATAGGCTCACCAGCTTAAATATAAACCCACATGTCAGTAGAGGGGTTGCAAACCAGACCAAGGACAGAACAGACATGGTCAGACATGCTTCAGCCATGTCAGACTACAAACCAGATATAACTGGCATCCCACAAGGCTTTGTCCTGGTATCTCCCTCGTCTGGTATATATGTCCCATAGGTACAGGCAAACATGGAAGGACTGTGTCTTAACATGTTTGCAGAGGACTACAAACTGCTCACCACATATGATCCACCAGCTGACACATGCATCCCACAAAAGGGCCACATAGAAACAGACAACTGGTGCCATAGCCATGTCAGCAAGCTAAGTTTTGAAACGTGTATAGTCAACCCCCGTGGATATACAGTAAGTGCCCACCAATTACCACATAGGTGTTAACCCATTATGTAGTTAACATGTAATGAGAGACCTGGGGACACAGGGTGATAGATATCCTGCATTGGACAAACATGTGCTGTAGTGTTTACAGAAACATACCATATACCCACCTAATCATGAAGGCTGTCAGATCTACATAAGGGGAGGTCATTGTGGATCTGCAGTCATCCTGCATCAGTGGTACAATTGACTACAATAGCCCCTGTGGGATGTACCTCAGCAGACACCTCCATCAACTGTAAAGTCCCCAACAGTACCTCATCAGGAGTATCAAACAGCCTACACAGATGCCATGTGTTGCCTGTGTTGCTGGCATCAATAAACATGCTGCACCTTGTACAATCTGAATGGCAGTGAGCTATGCACATGAGAGACCTGGAACCCCAGCACTGACTTATATAGACAAGTTGTACTGTGTGATCCATAACACAGCCAATCCCCACCCATGAGTGAACCTCAGCACACGCCACCATAGAGTCACTTATCAATCTTCCTCAATCGGAATCCTGATGGTGATTGGAGATGGGTAGATTTATCCTGTATCACTGTCATGTCACAGGTGACAGGAGCATTAGTATACTAACCATGGCATATGTCATGGCAACCTCTTACAATGTGTGTAGAAGGACAAACACACTCTCCAACTAGTATTAGACATGGACTAGTACACTAGTGTTTGCAATTGTACACCCATGTTGTGGAACAGCACTACCAATGTTGGACAAGCTCTGGTGGGTAGTTCATATCTGAACAGAATGCAACATGGCTGAGTAGACAACTGGCACTCTAACCAGCTGTTGTGCCTACTATCGAAATGTGCAGTGATAGCAGTAGCCCAGATACTGTCCACCACAGTCAAAGTACTACCAGCACTATACAGTACTACAGTGTTAGTCGCGTGAAAGGATGTTGACAACTCAGGCGCAAAGTATCCCATGCACACTGCAGGGCACAGTATAATCCTGTTGTGTTCACACACAGCAGTTGTACAGTAATCACACAACATGACACACAACACACAAATCCATAAACGGGTGATAGTTGTTAGTTCACACATCCAATGTGGTGGGCTGCAGAGTCCAACACATGGAATGCTCACACTGGGCATGCTCACACACTTTGACAACATGCCAAGGGAAGGCTGGAATCAAGATGCTCACACACTTTGTACAAATCTCGGCTTAGCAGTTGGACATATCTGGTATTATTATGTGTTATGCCAGGAAACTAAATCTACATTACAGCAGTCTGCCCAGTGCACAGTTAAATGACTACAGAGACATACGATATAGTGATCCTCCCATATGCAAAATATTTTCCACAGATGCACAAGTTGTTCACAAACAGGAATGCTAAGGTAATAAAGATATGCAAACAGTCTATCGTAAGCAAATGAAATAATGTGCATTTGACAATTAACATACGGTGTGGGAGGTCAACACTAGGTTGTTGCCCTAGAATGACAGCTAGGCTTACAGTGGGAAGCTATGTCTGCCTCCCCACAGGATGCACATTCCCTTTCAAACACACAGATGATGTCAGCAACTTATAAGTACAGCAGGAGAAAAGAAACTTCCAGTAATCAATAGTATCGCCCGCCATCGCGTCTGCCTCAAGTGTCATAAATATGTTAGGTAGGTGTTTCAAATCCTGCAAATGCCCAGTGTGGGAAAGTGGGTTATGCCCGTGTGACAATTTACAATAGGAAAAGACACTTACAGGATGCACATTCCTTTCTAAACACCTTTTGATGTCAGCAACTATAAGTACAGCAGGAGAAAACAAACTCCTAGTAATGCGAATAGCATGTTCTGCTAAGGTGTCTGTCTCTCAAGAATATATCACAGTTAGGTAGGGTTTGAATCTTTAAGCACAGCAAGTGTGTGTGTTTGTCTGAGGGGTTTGTAGAGGAAATGCCTTTTCGGCAAATAGGATAAGACACTACAGGATGCACATTCCTTTTCTCAACACCGATGATGTCAGCACCCTATAAGTACAGCAGGAGAAAGAAACCTCCCAGTAATGCGAATAGCGCTCTGCTAATGTCCGTCTCAAGTGTCATAACATAGTTAGGTAGGGGTTTGAATCCTGTGAATGGCAAGTGTGTGTGTGTTTGTCTGAGGGGTTAGTGTGTGAGGAAAATGTCCCTTTTGGCAACTAGGTGAACAGACTACAGGATGCACATTCCCTTTTTAAACACTGATGAAGTCAGCACCCTATAAGTACAGCAGGAGAAAAAACCTCCCAGTAATGCGAATAGCGCTCTGCTAATCGTCCGTCTCAAGTGTCATAACATAGTTAGGTAGGGGTTTGAATCCTGTGAATGGCAAGTGTGTGTGTTTGTCTGAGGGGTTAGTGTGTGAGGAAATGTCCCTTTGGCAACTAGGTGAACAGACTACAGGATGCACATTCCCTTTCTAAACACTGATGATGTCAGCACTCTATAAGTACAGCAGGAGAAGAGAAACCTCCCAGTAATGCAAATAGCGTGCTCTGCTACTGTGTCCGTCTCAAGTGTCATAACGTAATTAGGTAGGGGTTTGAATCCTGTGAATGGCAAGTGTGTGTGTTTGTCTGAGGGGGTTAGTGTGTGTGAGGAAAATGTCCCTTTTGGCAACTAGGTGAACAGACTACAGGATGCACAGTCCCTTTCTAAACACTGATGATGTCAGCACCCTATAAGTACAGCAGGAGAAAGGAAACCTCCCAGTAATGCGAATAGCGCTCTGCTAATGCGTCCGTCTCAAGTGTCATAACATAGTTAGGTAGGGGTTTGAATCCTGTGAATGGCAAGTGTGTGTGCTTGTCTGAGGGGTTAGTGTGTGAGGAAATGTCCCTTTGGCAACTAGGTGAACAGACTACAGGATGCCCATTCCCTTTCTAAACACTGATGATGTCAGCACCCTATAAGTATAGCAAGAGAAACCTCCCAGTAATGCAAATGGCGTGCTCTGCTAATGTGTCCGTCTCAAGTGTCATAACAGTCAGATAGGGGTTTGAATCCTGCAATGGCAAGTGTGTGTTTTGGCTGAGGGGTTAGTGTGTGTGAGGACAATGTCCCTTTTGGCAACTAGGTGAACAGACTACAGGATGCACATCCCCTTCTAAACACTGTTCAGCAGGCCATGGCTCTGGCACAAGTTGTCTGTTGCTATGATGCCCCTTTGGAAGATGCTTGTGTCAGCTGGAGAGTAGATTATGGTGGCTAGTTTGCAGTCATCTGCATATTTGGACAGCCAAAGTAATCCGTGTTGGCCTGTACCTCCAATAAATATATACCAAACAGGAGAGGTCCCAGGACTGAGCCTTGTGGGACACAACCTGTAACTGTTATGGGGTCTGGCATGGCTCCAGCAATGCTAACCATGTGGGTTCTGTTCTTGAGCCACTGTGCAATCCATCTAGTGACATAGGGGCTTATATTTAAGCTGGTGAGCTTCTCTAGAATGCCCAAGTGGGGTATTGTTGGGCTTTGCAAGGTCCAGGTAGGCTGTGTGAACCACCTTCCCTGCAATGGCCTTGGTGACTGTATCGAAATCAACCGGGTTACACCTGGTAGTGCTGGTGTGCTCTCAGTAGCCCTGAACCAGGCATCTGTTACTGCACAGATATCGATGTTTTCCATGCCAAGGAGTGTTTTGGGTGCATGCATCTGGAGGTTTAGACATCTGGCGTTGGGTAGCATTGCTCTTAGTGTCTTATCCCTTGTGATACCTATGAAGGTGGGTTTGTCATTTGAGCCCTGCCTAACATAGGCACTATGGGGTAGCAAGAGCCTTTGCCAATATCTGAAAGGCCAGGGGTGACAGGTGCAGGCTGTCCCTAGCAAAGCAGGTAGTTCAACAGAAGATGAATGTGTGAAGGTGTAGTGCCTGTGATTAGTTAGCAGTAGCATATATGACTGCTCACGTGGACACATGCCAGGCAGGTCATATGCACTGTGTCACAGGCAATGTACATGTGAACAGGACAAACAGTGACAACCTGTCAAGTGGGACATGGACATACATATAGTAGGCTATGCAGATGGCACTAGGAGTCCACAGAAGCTCTATAACTATGCATTGCAGGTGTGATCAGTATTCCAGGGTAATTGCAAGCAAACATGCATGCAAACAAAGATACAGTAAACAGGGCTCCATGTAGTCCATTGTACAACAAACAAGCTGTACCAGTTCCAGTAGGTAACACTGCAAATATGCAGGCACTATGCACATGTACATGGAAATACACGGGTCAGATGGCTAGGGTCCAGTCTCAGTGCACACAAGTGTACAGAACATGCATGTACTGTCAGGATGTACAATAACTGGATAGAAACCCATGTGCTCATACCTGCAGTAATACACATGTCAAATAACAGACACTGAGCCTTCACTCAGTGGTTCCATACTTAGTAGGATGTATGCTACCTGGCCTGCCACCACAGTATCCCTGACATATATGGGGACTCTCCCTCCTGTGACAGTTAGTTATGTGTGTTGGGGCTGTCTAGCATGGTATGAGATGTGAGCATGCAGTGCTAGGGTGCTCCTGTGTGTCCTGTACCAGTTGTGTAGTACTGCACACATATCAACATCCTCAAACATCTGCATTGCAGAGTCTAGTGTGGGCAACATGCCACTTGCAATTTACATGTCCATCATTGTGTATTACTACATTCATTACCCTATCCCTTGTGCTACCTATGTATGTAGCCTTCTGTTGACATCATTACCACCAGTATGCCAACATGTGCAGATGATACACTATGGTACTTACCATGGGTGTAGACAACAGGACATGACAATCACACACAATGCATCAGGCATGCTGTGATATACCCACAATTAATTCAGCACACAGTACTGTTAACAACATGATACTATTACTACACATCTATGTGGTCACCCTGTGCATCAGCAACATGTTAACCTGTACCTGCACAGTTGTTACAGATTGCAGGAGGTGGCACAGTTTCATCATATGCACAGGGTGTGAACTTGGTATGCCTGAGTCAGCCACCCATACCACCAATTGACATGTATGTGTATGTGTGTTGGTGAGGGACAGCAGTAGAAGGTGGGGCAATGTTGATGCAGTGTGTGCGTGCGGTAGCCCTAGGTGTTGTCAATTTGCATGTGTGTATGGATGCACACAGTTCCACCTCATGGCTGCCATATACTGGTGTTTGTGGACAGCCACAGACTGTACCTGCCAGGTCATACAGATCAGTGTCTCTGGCCACGGACACGGTACCTGTGCCTTGCAGGGGTGCTACGGACCGTATCCGGTACCAACCCAGACTGGGTACTGTCATCAGAAGCAGGTGTTCGTTGACTGGACACAGATCCCTGTCGGGCCTGGCCAGAGCCGTGCACATGGTCTCCTGGGGCGGTCTGATGACAGCACAGACCCAGCATTGCTGGGGCTGCTCCTGCACTACGGGGGCGGCCGCGGCCCTGTTGTCATCCGACTGCCAGCTGCTGCTGTTGCTGGCATACGCCATCGGCCTCAACCGCCCACCATCACCCTGGCTCATGGACATGTAGTTGTGGAACCGGTCTAATATGTCCCCACAACGTCTGTCTATGACATCGGTGAAATCACGGATGGCAGCCGCAATGTCACGCATACTGTCAGTCATGGCTGTGCGACATGTTGCCAGCTCCCTCAGACCCACCATCTGGTATACCGTTCCATAAGCTGTGCCTGCGCGACAGTCGAAACATAGCTGGTTTGAGCCTCTGTGGGCATGTCTGGCAGGGGCAATGCGCCATGGTTGCTCCGCAACCCCTGGACATCTGTCATGTGGTACCATCTCTGATATGCCATAGCTGCTGTGTCGGGAGGCATGTGCCACAGATACATTACCCTGGTCAATACCCTGTGCTGTCCATCGCCAGGGCATTGGTGACAAGGTGTATTGGCAGGATAACATGCGCGTGATGGGGTCGACGGCTGGTAACGTAAATTGGCTGACCAATGGCAGACCTAGCATACCTTCCTGTGCCATTACAGATGTCGTGTATCGGTACCCGACCTGACTCAGGTTCCCTGCTACGCGACAGAGCAACAACAGAACCTGTGGGAAACGGAAACACAGTTTACAATGTGTCTACACACCAGCGGTACACATGCACAGGTGCACACAGCCACATGCACAGGTGCACACATGCACCAGGTGCACATGCCTGCGATGCCATGCACAGGTGCACCACGTGCACACACATGCACAAGTGCACACATGCACACACACAGGTACACATGCACACATGCACAGGTGCACATGCACACATGCACAGGTGCACCCACAGCCACACATGCACAGGTGCACATGTTCACATGCACACAGTTTCACACAATTGTACAGTACTCAGTGTCATTAATGTCAACACAGACACAGACGTGCAGCCATTCAAGAGCACTACTAAGAGTGAGCCAAATAGTGCTATTACTATCAACACTATTACAGAAATTGTTAATAGACACTCACCAGCATGGATGAGCTTACCATTGCTGTTATACCAGAGGGTTCTGCAGGCGATGAAAACTGTGTCAGTGGGCACAACTGTGCCATTGTTACTGAGTATGATACAGGTCAGGAGTACAACAGTCGCCTTTCACAGGTCAGCAGCTAATATTGAGGATATCACACTTGCACATTAAATACTATGGTGACAGCTACAAACCAAGGACACACACTACCAGTGTACACAACAGTCAACTATACATATGACATATTACCTGCACGTTCACTGTCTTGCTGCTGTGTGGCTCCAGCCTCCATCATAATGCATGTCTGCTGCTGTTGTTGTTGCTGGTGGACTGGAGCCACTACACTCAGGAGTAGTCCCTCCAGTCTGGTGAGTGGGGGATGTGTAGCCACCCCACCACCTGTGGTGACCTGTTGCCTGTGGATATCTGGCGCTGATGGACATGTCTGATTAAATCACTGCAGTGATGTCGTACCTGCTCATATGTCCTATTATGCGTGCCTATATCATTTACCTGATGGACAAGGTCTTGCCACAGTGCAGCCCTCTCCTGCTGATTCTGGCTGGTGCGGGAAAAGAGTATTGCATAATCTCGCACCAGGCTCTGGTGTATCTCCTCATCCTCAGTTGTGGAGTAGGTGGGATTCAGCGGGTGGGCCATGTACCTGAAAAAGAAAATAACCTGGTATCAGCAATATATGTCAGCAGAATTTGGCACACATACTACACATGCTACTCGACTGTTATGATACAACATATCTCACATATGTAGCATCTGTCTGTCTATTGGTGGATACACATGTAGATGGCCAGGTATCAGTGCTCAGCCAGCAACTGTGCAACAGTACCTGGCTGACTCCATCGACATACTACCAAACCCCAGCAGTCAGAACACTGATTCAGGTCAGAGCACCTCCTCACTCTGGGGTTTGTATCTAGGTACTGTATGGCCTACATCATCAACTACTGTGGGCTGACCACACACTGATTGCCCTGGATATACATATCCCACCTCCACCACCAGCACAGATGACTATAGTGCATAACATTACAGATACAAACTTTACACTTTGTAACAGTGATATGGTATCCTTACAGCCCACTGGGCCAGTGGCAGATACAACCCACAATGCTGACCCCTACACAATTGCTTTCTACAGACATCTCCAAGAATGCATGGATCATGCAATCCCATATATGACCAAGACACTCTCCACAAAGGGACAGCATCCTGTCTGGTGGACCCCAGCCATAGACAGATTGTATTACAGAAGATGGAAGCTACTGCAAGACAGAGCATCATTCACTGAAGGGAGGGCATGTCTGAGCAGCACTGGTAAGGATCTATTTCCCATCATACTGACTACATGGGCAACGTTGAGAGGGAAATCAAGAGTGACACTACAGATGACCAGGAGGCCTTCTTCAGTTATGTTAGCAACCTGGTCAGGAGCCATCCTCTATGCCCATAGGTAGTACACAACACATATTTCACTGACACCACAGATATCGACAACATTGTGGCGGACAGGTTCAGTGCAGGTGTCACCCCGCCCTCTCCCCTGTAATAAGGCATAGTTATCCCAGCTGACTGTAACCTCCCCGTCATCACAGATGTCCAGGTGAGAGACACCCGCAGGACAGCAGAATACACAACATGGATGGGACCTGATGGTATCCCCAGTTGCATGCTACATAACCTCTGACAGGAGCTAAACACACATATAGGAGTGCTATGTAACACTAGCCTGACTACAGGATATGTACCTGTACACTGGTGCACAGCAGCAGTGGTTCCACTCCATGAAGGAGGCACCTCACCATACCAATACAATACAACACAATACATTACATTACAATACAATACTATACAATATGCTATTGCCCGTGTCTACAGCAGCGTACTGTTCTGCTACCCTGACCATTGTGACACATGTGGTGTGATGGTACCTGCTGCTGTCACACAGTTACACAGGGTGACTCATATGGCATATTACCTATCTGACTAACATTCAGCAGGGGTATGTGTGACATGTACTCATGGGGAGTCTTGCTTCTTAACACTGTGTGGTTTATTGCAGGGTGTGTCTTATCCGTGGATAGGAACTCTTACCTCCACATGTGCACACTATTGCAGTGGCACGGACGACACACAGCAGACATTTAGGTTGTGGATGGTGGGAGGTGTTACTATGGTTGTTGGACATCTGTCATGGGTGTGACCTCCATATGTAAATCTGGGAGTGGTAACCTCTATGTGGGTAGCATATGTGTACTCTGTGGTGTTGTCAGTCACTGTGCATTGGTAATGTGTTTGAGTGCATTGTCACAGTGTTGTACATGTCACTGTGTCCTTCTCCATATCTGTTGCTGTCATGTGAGGTCCATACCATGGCATCCATTATGTGGTGTGGGGGGTACACCGACCTACATGTCCATACCTGACTCACCATGTCTGCGGACACATACCATGTGCAGGTATTCCAGGGATAGTGTGCCACTGTGACTATCATTGGGGCCACTATTGTACACATTTCTGACCCTGCTCACCCCTGACACATGCAGTGGTGGGCGGCCAATCACATATCTGGTGGTTACTGGTGTGGGTGATCTGGAATGTGGTATGATACTCCGGATTTGACACTGGTGTTCACTCCATGCCTTTGTCACCAGGCACCTGTTGCAATACATCTGTACACATGTGCCTCACTCAGACTTTATATACATCTCTCTCTCTCTCTCTATATATATATATATATATATATATATATATATGTATATAGATATATCTATATGTATATATATATATATATATATATATATATATATATATATATATATATATGTCCGTATACATATACACATATATATATTGATGTACATATATTGCTATAGATGTGGAGGGGGGGGCACAGAGGGGGTGTGAGTGACAGAGGGGGTGGGACAGGCTGTGTTGCAGGTCATCATATACAATCATACCTGTAGGTAGTCAGATCAGTCTGTCTATGTATATGTATCTACATATATCTATATCTGTATGTGTGCATTACATAGATATGTTTGTACAATATTCTATCTACATCTGTCTATGTATTCCTACATCTCTCTCTCTATGTATGTATACATATATGCATATCATATATATATATATATATATATATATATATATATATATATATATATATATATATATATACACATACATATGTTGACATACATACATATCCATATGTTAGACAGGTATATCAACATATTTGTCTACCATACTGTATACACACACACTAACATACTGCTAAACATACATAGCTGTGTAACCTAATTTGTACATGGCACTACAACCTACAATCAAACAACATTGATATGTGCACATAGATGCTCTCACATACAAATGTATGTACAGCCTTCACTGATAGTTGCTGTATGTCTCCTGCCCTTTACACATCTTCATATACATATGGATACAGACCAATGACACATATGGAGGGTTCACAGTATGTACACCTTTATAGTATTACTTTACATTACCTGTGTTTGTCACAGCTGCTTCTGCTGCTGTCTGGGTCTCTGTCCTGCTGCTCCACTTCCCAGTTGTCAGCTTTCAGGTAGCTGTTGCTGAACAATTCGTTTCTGTCTGCTTAATTGCAGTTGTCTCTCTCTCTCTCTCTCTCTCTCTGTCTGTCTCTCACGTCCTTCTCAGGGTGCAATGAAAGTATTGCATGCGTGGACATGGAGTACAGCATACTTTTGTAGGTATCTGCATATGCCCATGTGATGGCCTCTGCACCAATTGTTAGCCAGCATTTGCTAATTGCATGCAGCCAGTTGTGTACTGATTGCAGTTCTCACTGTGATTTCAGAACACATAGTTTGTCTGTTATGCTGTGGACAATGTTCTGTGAGTG
>NC_056741.1:184818446-184850545 GCF_019279795.1 Protopterus annectens | reverse complement strand
GGGGAACACAGAAGCAATATTAAAAATAAGAAAATTACAAATGTCCTCTACCAACATACAGTTAAACACCCTACTGCCAAGTTTATGTTTACCATAATAGATCGTGTTGTGGGAGACAGAAGTCACCAACAGGGGTGGGAAAATATACTTACACATAAAGAGAAATATTGGATCATACATTTAGGAGCCTTATTTCCCCCAGGTATTAATGACCATTTATGATTACATCATATATAATTTATTAGGACATTTGGTGTTTAAGGATAGTATTCTTATGGCCAAATATGTGTGTTGCACTGATGACCTTTTATGGACAGCACATATTTCTATTTCATATGGTGACAGTATCATTTTGTATTACCATATTACTGTGGATGTAATTTTTGTTGTACATATTCAGAGTATAAAAGGAATTTAACTACATCTAGTTACATGTTACACAAACTCAAATTGTTCATTATTTGGATTTTGAATACATTATTATGTATACATATGCCAATTTGGCAGTTAAGGTCTTATCAGACCATATTACTATTTAATGATTGGATATTGCATGACTGGCATATACTATAAATAGTATCAGGTGTTTTGCTGTTGGCTCTCCACTTTTTCTATTTTGTGTGCTCCACTGAAGAAGGTTATACCGAAACCGGTTTGGAGCTTGGGGTATTTTTATATCCTTATGTGACTTTTAGCTTATTAAAGCTTTTTGGAACAAATTTTGCTGGCCGTTGTGTTGTTTCATAGTTTGGTTGGCCGTGCAAAGCTTTGCGTGAGAGGTTTGGTGTGGACTTTACATTGTGCAGATGGACACACAGTACATTCCACACTGCGCCCTTCCGTGATTAGACTCCATGTGCATGCAAGATGGCCCTTTGCAACTGATAAGTGTGTGAGCATGCCCAGTATGCTGTTGTGTAGATGGACACACAGTACATTCCACACTGTGCCCTTCCGTGATTAGACTCCGTGTGCATGCAAGTTGGCCCTTTGTAACTGCTAAGTGTGTGAGCATGCCCAGTATGCCATTGTGTAGATGGACACACAGTACATTCCACACTGCGCACTTCCGTGATTAGACTCCGTGTGCATGCAAGATGGCCCTTTGCAACTGCTAAGTGTGTGAGCATGCCCAGTACGCCATTGTGTAGATGGACACACAGTACATTCCAAACAGATGTGTGATCCTAAGCGTGTGGGCATGGCCATTGACATCCTGTATAGCCATGGTGGTCATCCAGGCAACCGATGTCCATTTTCAATGTCACGATGGATGCCTACATTGAACACACTGGTTGCTCTCTCGCAGGGTGTACTGTCTGTGGTGCATCCCATATCTATTTAGTGTTGTAGTGCTCCGTAGATATTTAGTTGGCCCGATGACATCACTGCCGTGTTTGTGTACATCTACCTTGGGACAGTAATATGCTTTCAGACTGCTCACTCTCTAAACATTCCCTATCAGCATCTTTGCCTTTGCGAATGATGTCACCCACCTAGAAGTAAGCCTCTGGAAGTGCTGTGTTCAGTAATCTCGGTAGCGTGTTCTGTAAATGCGTAATGCTGTAGTGTGTTAAAGTAGTTAGGTGTATGTTCAACTCCCAGCCATTCCAAGTGTGTGTGTGTGTGTGTGTGTGTGTGTGTGTGTGTGTGTGTGTGTGTGTGTTTCCAGCTGCCTGGGGACACAGTAATGCTTTTAGATGCCTCACAACACATACATTCCCTATCGGCGTCTTTGCCTTTGCGGATGATGTCACCCACCTAGAAGTATGCCTCTGGGAGTGCTGTGTTCAGTAATCTTGGTAGCGCGTTCTGTAAATGCGTAATGTTGTAGTGTGTTAAAGTAGTTAGGTGTATGTTCAACTCCCGGCCCTTCCAAGTGTGTGTGTGTGTTTCCAGATGCCTGGGGACACAGTAATGCTTTCAGATGTCTCACAACACATACATTCCCTATCGGCGTCTTTGCCTTTGCGGATGATGTCACCCACCTAGAAGTATGCCTCTGGGAGTGCTGTGTTCAGTAATCTCAGTAGCGCGTTCTGTAAATGCATAATGCTGTAGTGTGTTAAAGTAGTTAGGTGTATGTTCAACTCCCAGCCATTCCAAGTGTGTGTGTGTGTGTGTGTGTGTGTGTGTGTGTGTGTGTTTCCAGCTGCCTGGGGACACAGTAATGCTTTTAGATGCCTCACAACACATACATTCCCTATCGGCGTCTTTGCCTTTGCAGATGATGTCACCCACCTAGAAGTATGCCTCTGGGAGTGCTGTGTTCAGTAATCTTGGTAGCGCGTTCTGTAAATGCGTAATGCTGTAGTGTGTTAAAGTAGTTAGGTGTATGTTCAACTCCTGGCCCTTCCAAGTGTGTGTGTGTGTGTGTGTGTGTGTGTGTGTGTGTGTGTGTGTGTGTGTGTGTGTGTGTGTGTGTTTCCAGCTGCCCGGGGACACAGTAATGCTTTTAGTTGCCTCACAACACATACATTCCCTATTGGCTTCTTTGCCTTTGCGGATGATGTCACCCACCTAGAAGTATGCCTCTGGATGTGCTGTGTTCAGTGATCTCGGTAGCGCATTCTGTAAATTCGTCATGCTGTAGTGTGATAGGGTAGTTAGGTGTAAGTTTGATTCCCAGGCCTGCCAGATGTGTGTGTGTGTGCATGCTCCCGTCCACCTGGGGACTCAGGTTATGCTTTTAGACGCTTTGCAACACAGATATATCCTGCTGACGTCTTTGTCTTTGCGGATGTTGACACGCACCTAGTAGAATGCCTGTGTGTCTGCTGTGTTTAGTAATCTCGTTAGCATGTTCTGTAAATGCGTCATGCTGTAGTGTGATAGGGTAGTAATGTGTAGGTTTGATTACCAGCCCTGCCACGTGTGTGTGTGTGTGTGTGTGTGTGTGTGTGTGTGTGTGTGTGTGTGTGTGTGTGTGTGTGCGTGTATGTCTTTATCTCTCTCTCTCTATATATATATATATATATATATATATATATATATGTATATATAATCTATTTTCTGCCCATAATTATGCTCTTGCATGGACAGCTGACTGTTTCATGTATCGCATATTTGCATAGCTTTCACATACCAATGGGGTATGTTGCAAATCCCAACATTGTCCATGCAATGTCCGTGTTACGGGCGGTGTTACACACCCTTACAGGCATTTGCTGTATATCTTGGCAGACATCTATCCTTGCTGTACTCTAACTGTTCTCGTACACGCCAGAGGCTTCATGCATCATGGCCTAGTTTTGCTGTGTGTATGTCTATTTGTGCTGTGTGCATGGCTGTGGGTATGTCCCACTATCATCATTTGTAAAGGTGACAGCCCTATAGGTACTTCATGTAGACTGCTGTGTCATTTGACATGTCAGCACATACCTGCGGACAGTACTGAATGTCCTACTGCAGCGCATTTCATACCTTCTGCATTATCTTGCAGTCGATATTGCTCTTTCCTCACACATGTATCTGTTTCTGATCATACCACTCCACCTCCTAGAGCAAATTTCTGGACAAGGCCTTATCTGATAGTGGGACACATAGGGGCAGTATTGACATGTTGCTCTTACAAACGTAGATAGTTGACACAATAATAGGTTTTGCATTAGTATGGCTTTTCTGTCGGATTTGGTGTCTTAATCACATGTTTGTCATTATTTCATGACTTCAGTTATCAGAAATGTGCCAGAATGTTACTGATGTTACGTGGAACACACCAAACATATGAGGCAGAACTCTGCACATTCTGCGTAAATCTGTACAGTTGCGGAGTATGTGTCTGACACAAGATATCAACTTTCTGACACCAATACACACACTGTATGGTGGCATCACAGGCCACATGCCATTACATTTATATTGCAGGACACACCCACCCAGACAGTTGTATTCCTCACACAGGTCAACAGCTGCTTATCCACACTAATTGGTCTATCATGTACCGTATGTGTGCGCCGGTATTTGCACTTTCCGTCAGTGGCAGAGCTCACGTATGAGTATGGGGGACTGGACATTGTTACGGTGACACTGCATGACACCCTGAGGGACACATTACTTTTGTGTCTATTAACCTTCCACATTGACATTCACAGGGCATATGTCATCATTCACATTTGTCAGAGTACATGAGTATGACTTGTACATGTTTTCTCATTTGTCCTGATGTCTTTCTTCTCACCTGTCCACCTAGTATCACTAGTTCTGTACATGTATTTTGGACAGGTTACCTTCATACCCCTAACCTGTACACATTATGGGTAAACGCCCTGATGTTTGACCTTTGCCCTTGTTACATTTGTCATAGTAATGTGCCTTTCTGGTAAATTGCTGGCAAGGCATTACGAACTGTGCGGTTAGATAATAGTGACTGACATTTCCATTACATGATTAGTAACACTCATAACATATGTATTCCTGGCTACGCCAGTATTCTCACAATGTTCTGACTTTGTCTGGGGTATATCTAATATAGTCCCTATTTGTATTTCATGTACTATGCCTTAGTGCAGCTGTGTTATTCTGACAGTTTGCCAGTTATGGATACCATCTTGGTCGTACACATGTCCATCCATGATAATCGCCTACATGACACTGATATAGGGCCCCTACATATTGCCAAAATGGTTTACACAATATCCAGTGGATGGTTTGCCCCATTATTGTGAATATAGGCGTGTGCTATACCCACATCACTCCCATGGGGCAGGCCTACGAAATCTCTGCCAAACAACACCTAGGCCCATTTCTGCATACCCATGATTCCCATACCTGACAACCCTCTACAGTACCCATTACACATGTTTAATGTGTGGGGAACTGAAGTGTGGAGACACTTATATGCACTCCCCACTCTGCGGATATCAGTTCGTATGTCATACATTCTATCGACACATGTGTCATCACCCTTGCACCTGCTACTGTTGCATGTACAGCTATATCGTATTTGCTGAGGTCACTTATTTTGCGTCACGTATGGATCAATTTTTGGGGTCCTACAATGGACACCTATCTGCATGTTTAAAGTGTAGAACTTGCTGGACTGTCACTTTCTGGCCAATGGTTTGGAATGCAGCGGTTTATTCACCTTTCGTGCATGTCTGTTTGTCTACCCATATCAGCTATAACGTGGCCCATTTATGTACATATGTCATATCTAAGGGACATAAGTCTGTTGTGTATACATATATACATGTACAATCCTCATTTCATAAATTGCTTTGGTTTACGTCTGTGGATTATGTGTATACACATATATCTATATCCATACCATACCTTTCCACTGTACAGATTGTCGCAGAGTGTACAGCTGGTTGCTTCTTTATCTTCGGTGTGTTTTACATAAACCTGTGTCTATCTGGCAATGTAGTGGCATTTCATTTGAGACTTAAGGTGGGGAATACTGGCAAGCAGTTCAGGTTACGAGTGCATACCCTTCAGAGAATCCATGCTACTGACACACCCGTTATTATATCCACTTTCTATGTTTGTTCTGGCACATATCTGGGGTTTGTCCCTATTTGTACCGGTAGTTTGCATGCCTTTGTCCGGTTTCATACTTTACAGGGTTAACAGGTTTGAGCCATGTATAACTAACGTAGGGGAAACAGCATTCATTTACTATGCTGTGAGTGGATCACACACGCACAGGCACACTTGCATTTCCTTATTGTGGGTTACGCGCAGGCGTGCATGCATATCCTTGTTGTGGGTTACATATGTTTACTAAGTCTTTGTGCTTACGTGGGCTTTATTACTTGTGACAGTACCGGTATATTATCTGTAATCCGGTTAACGGACGTATGCGAAACACACGTTCACCTTTACATATTTAACTGTCTGTACAGCACAGAAGCATTCATTACACTTTCACATTATATGTGCTGTAGTCGTAGTTGAACCGGGACTGCATTCACATTGGCCGGATGCTGTAACCACTATACGTTTGGTGTTCTGACTCATTTATATGCATACCCATAGTACATAGCTACATTAACATATGCCTCACCGCTTCACTTACGACACAGGCATCCATTCTCCTGCTGGGGAAAATGCGGTACTACATGTTACACATTCCCTATTCCCTACTGCTCTGGACCCAAGCTGCATATTTAATCACTGCAGGGATATTCAGAACCCCAAGGCTTATAGTCCTGACACATACAGGTCTTTAATTGTCAGGGTGTTCATGTGGTGATCTTGGTTTAGGCCTGTCCGCCTAGTGAACAGAACTGCCCTGAACATGTTCAAATGTCAGACAAAGCACATGGACAGGGTTTGTCCATTTTAAACATTTTATCTGTGTTTACAGACACAGGTGTTTGGGCACCTGTCAGCAGCTTATAATGTTGGCAATACATAATATGGGTGGGGGTGGTTACAATACATAATCCACAGTGAGTGGTGTTCCCATTCACATTTGACTATTTCCTGTATTCATTCTTATGAGGATTATTATTTTGCACATGACTTAACTATGAATTAACTACAGGTATGCAGTAGTACAGTCAACATATGTGACGGTTTGTTACAGTATAAATGTATGGACCTCTGTAATACTGGGGACTACCCCACATCCTTCACAACATTTCATGCTTATGTACATACTATTATTCTGTGAACTTTCGAAGTTTGTGAGAGCAGTAATTACATCTGTCCCTATTTGTCCACCCATCCTTTTAGGCTTTGTCCAGATTTTGTTGCTGTAATAGGTTGAGAGGTGGTGTCGGTATGTGATTGAGTTGAATATATACTGTCGATAATTCAGTGGGGAGTAGGGTTACCACTTGTTCCTCTTTGCGAGGGGAGGTCCCACTTTGGACAGTTGTGTCCTGCGTTGAAACCTAAGACATGGCAAATGTCCTGTGATTTTAAGACAAAAATATATTTCTTATTTTCTTTACTAGTTGCATGATACAGGCATTTTGTATCTGGTACATGTAACTATTATTTGGGATAGCATAAGCTATTCAAATGCTATGGAATAAGCTTTTATCTTGGCATACAAGTGTAATTCTGTCCTTTGCACTGGCCGGGGGTGTGTTTTATCCTGCAAATTCTCACATTTCTACAAGGGATGTCCCACCTTGGCCATCTGAACAGGTGGCAACCCTAGTGGGGTGACCTGCATGGTGGACAGCTGTTCCATCATGCGTAGCATGTTTTGCATGTCTGTGTAGAAACTGAACAGTACCATGACTACACATACATGTTTTGTCCAGATGTGTACAGTACTGGACACCGTGGTATGTAAACAACTCTGAGGTTTCAACAGGTTTCTTATCCCACGCGGGATGTACACACATTTTGCCGAAACATGAACGCACGGGCATTTGGATTTACGTAACTGTGATGGGATGTTTACAAATGTGGGATACATATTTGCAATCCTGACACTGCCTAGGATGATACTTCCTACTACATATGGGGAATACTCGCTATGTGTAGGTGTACGGCTGCGCAAGGCTGGTAGCTGGATTTGGTGGACATTCGGACATGGGTGCGGGTTATGTGCTATACAGGGGTTGTTGCATATTGCATTTGCATGCATGGGTTCTGCTTTTGGATATCCCGGTTCCGCATATAGCATCCTATGTGTATGTGACGGTTACATTCCTGTTCATGTGTATAGCACATTTTAATATACATATGTTTGTGTGTGTTTGGTATACAATTTGGACTGTCAGGATTCTTTACAGTTGTTATATAGCCACAACTGCCCAGCTGTGTACTATCACTACCACTGTGGGACTGCTGGTGACCATGCCCATGGGGCTAGACATGTGTATTGGCGGCGCGCTGACATGATGCGCTTCACTTCCACTGGGTATAACTACTGACAGTGCAGTACATTACAGACACACGATTTTAAATATCATTTTTTCCATGGACGGAAACTCATATTGTGTTGCGTGCATTTCTGTTTGGTTCTCCATTTTGTGTGACCGGGAACTGTCTTGCATGCTTTGCATACATTTCATTATCCACAGACACTGATAGGTGCGATTACTATTGCAGGCAGGCTATAATATTCAGCGGTTTAGGTTGCTCATCGCCAGCCAACATTGACACGCCTCCGGGCGCAGCTTAGAAACGCCCCATGCACTCGCGCATGTGTCCTATGCACGTGGATGTGGTGGCAGCGCACCTTCATTAATATGCATATGGCGCTACTACACCATTTATATGCCGCACAGCTTCATGAATCCGGGGGATTATTCTACTGAATTGCTGCTTTATTTGAGCTGTTTTTTTACTGTTGTGATAGTGAGTTAATTTATCACATTTGCACTGTTTAAAGCAATTTACTGAGTAACTGCATTTCATTATTGTTTTACTGTATTTCATTGCTATTTACTCCAATTCATTACTGTTAACTGCTTTTTACTGCATTTCATTACTGTTCAACTGTATTTTTTCATACTGTGAGTTCTGTTTTTGTCTGTAAGTGGTCAATCCGTGCTTCTTTGTAAGTTTTACTGTTTCCTTAATGCTTAAATTGAGTGGCATAGTCTGGGCACAGGTGTGCTGCATCCAGAGCTGCAGCTGCACAGTTCTTCACCCTTTTTTGAGGTATTCCACCTACAAATTTTCCCTTAGTAACACTTGTATGATCACATAGTAGTACTACTCTTAGACCTTCCACCCTTTACCCTCTTAACTTTCACTAGCCTCTCTCCCTCAGTTTCTGACAAATATGGATGGACAATTTCCTACATTTTCTCCTGCCAGTCTGGTTGATATGGACATACTGAGACAGTGCAGCAACTGCTCATGTACATGGACAGCCTTCGACTACTACCACCTAGGAACACAATTTGTGAGAGATACAATTACATTAAGAACCTAGAGTCATTGCTCTCTCACTCACAAGCCAGTATATCTGGCACTGAGAAGGTTGTCAACACTAACACCACATCTCAAGCACCAACACCACCCACACGTACATAACACGCACCCACATATGCAGAGATCCTCAACAAAAACATACCCAAACAAAAGAGACCTCTTAGGCAAAACACACACAAATTCCACTGCCCACCACACCACACATCACGCATAGTCCACACACCTGTGTCTCACAGCCACTGAGGCCTAAACATAAACCCAACATATAAGTCATAGAAGACTCCATTGTGAGACATACACATGTACCCCTCACAAGGCTGGATAAGGAGAAAGCCATGGTTAGTTGTTTGTCAGGTGTCAGAATCTGCCATATCATCCATGCACTCAAGTCTCTCAACAACAGGTACTGTTATGACTCTGTCATAGTCATTGTTGGCATGAATGACTTGAGACATACCACTCCGGACTATATGAAGACAGACAAGATCAAGCTTACTGAATATGTGCCCCAGGCAGGTATGTTCCTAGCCTTAAGCAGCATTCTACCATCACCCAGAATGATGCCTCAATACAAACATAAAATGATTAACTTTAACACTTGGCTTAGTTTCTGGTGTCATTCCAAGGGGATCTAGTACCTGACAGCCTGGGATAACATGATTGACAAACCACGATGCTTTGCCAGAGATGGCCTGCATCTGTCTCCCTTGGGCTTCAGGCTCCTGGCAAAGGCTCTTGCCTCACTGATAGTGCCTTTTTTAGGCGATGCCATGATGTCAAAGCTAACAACATCAAAGTTTCATCAAAATGCAAATCAAAGGTCATGCTGCTAAATGCTAGGAGTCTAAACATGAAACTGCACTCATTGCAAGCATTCTTAACCCTGGAAGATGCTGACATTTGTGCAGTCACAGAAACCTCATCCAAGGTTGTGGAGAGCACCCCAGCCATACTAGGTTACTCATCCTATCATACATTCAGTGGGCAGCAAAGCAAAAGGAGGTGGAGTTGCAATATATATAAAAGACATTCACATCTCCAGGGTGGTCAAAGTGTTTGATGCACAGTAGACACTCCAGGTGCAGTTGGCAATTGACAAGACCTCTATTCAAATCATAGCTAGCTAGAGGCCCCCAACTTTGACTGAAGATGCCCACTCCACCTATTTGGACCTCTTCAAATCTATCAAGATTCAACCCTTAAACCTGATCCTAGGCACATAGATTGGAAGAACTACTCATGCCAAAACACAAATGCCCAGGGATTCCTTGACTTCATCAATGCAAATGCCTTGGAACAGCTGGTCGACACCCCCACAAGAAGTGAAAACACCTTCAACTTGGTATTAACCAGCATGAGTAACCACTGCAGCATCCCTACAGAGTCATCATCCCAGTAAGATCCGACCACAAAGTGGTCACTTTTGAAGTCACCTTCTCCCCCGACTTCCCCCTACCGAGGGTCAAACAAAAAAACTTCTCCAAAGCTGATTACAACCTCCTGAGGGAAGGTATAAACAGCTTCACAGCCCCTCCCCCCTCCACAGGAACTGGCACATATGTCCAAACTTACACCAAAATGCTAAAATAGCATTTATATAGCTGCATGGAATCAGGAATACCCGACAGGACAAAATCCTCCTCCTCAACGAAGAGTAAACCTGTCTGGTGGACATCTGCAATAAATAACCTCTCTAATAAAAGGAAAAAAAATTGCTGGCCAGGACCAAGAAGGAGCAGGTGCCTAATTGGAAGGAATGTCTCCTTAACCTGAACAAGCAAATAAGAGCACTAGTGAAATCCTTCAAAGCAAACTTCAAGTCCAAACTGGCCACATCTACTATAGACAATCATAAGGCTTTTTTCACATATGTTTTCAGTCTCAAAGGAAGCACCCAGATCTGCTCAGAACTTGTGGTCAAGGACAACACATACACAAATGCCGCAGATATAGCCAACTTGCGGGCAGACAGGTTCAGTGAAAACTTCATCACTCTGTCCCCCATCAGTAAACCATAACATCCCCAGCACCCCCATCCCCTTATCTCTAGGGAGCAAATCATTACTGACCTCTCAAAGACAAATAATACAGCCTGCATGGGGCCAGATAACATCCCAGGCTGCATCCTACATGAACTCATGCAGGAACTTGCAGCACCATTAGGCACCCTATCAGCCACAGCCTGAGTACTGGCTTCATCCCAGCTGAATGGAGGACAGTCACTGTCATCCCTTTGCACAAAAGTGGAGCGTTCACCGATCCATGAAATTATAGACCCATCAGCCTAACTAGCCTGATCTGCAAGGCCATGGAGCAAATTATCATTGACCTCATTAAAAAGGACATTGGCAACCTCCAAACTTTCGATCCCACACAGCTTGGTTTCATCAGTGGGAAGTCATGCCTGCTAAAATTGGTTGACATTTGTGAGGCAGTCACCAAAACCACGGATGAGGGGAAGATGATGCACACTGCCTACCTTGACCTGGCTAAGGCCTTTGATATTATTCCCCACTCAGGTGTAGTAGGTACACACTCTCATATGGGCATCAATCAATATGATAGCAGATGGGTAGCAAACTCGCTCACTGATAGAACCCACCTAATCAAAATAGGGAAAGCCACCTCAAGCAGTAGACCCGTAATGAATGATGTACAATAGGGATCAGTCCTGGGGCCTCTGCTGTTTGGGATATACTTTTCTGAGGTGCAGGCCAAAACCAGTGGCTATAGCTGACCAAGTTTGCAGATGACTGTAAGCTGGGTGCTGTCATAAATTGCCTTAGTGATGTGGACATCCTTCAAGAGGGTCTCACCCAAACAAATGACTGGTGCCAGAAACATAGCCACAAACTGAATGCCAAAAAAATGTATCATTATTTCTTTTGGGGAGAGTGACATCCTCACAAATTATTCCATCAATAACAAGGTCCTAAGCAAGCAATCAGTTGTGAAGGACATGGGTACCCAGGTTGAGAGCAGACTGACTTTTGACCACCATATTGCCTCCGTTGTATGGAAAACTTTCTAAATGACCCACTTCATTAGTAAGGGTACCTCATTCAGGGATGAGGTGGTCATAACATCCCTGTATTTTTCCCTTATAAGCCCCGTTATTGAGTACAATGTCCCCATTCAACATGTACCTCACAAAACACATGCAGCAGCTGGAGAGACCACAGAGGTTCCTCACCAGGAGAATCCAGGGCCTCAAACATCTACCCTAGAAAGATAGGCTAAAGGGCCAGTCACTCTACTCCATTTCATACAGAATCCTCAGCGGTGACCTCAGTCTGGCATTCAAAGCAATCTCAGATCCCACCTTGATGGCACTGCTGCATATCCACAAGTCAAGCTCCACTCGAGTAACCCGCATGCATGAAGTCAACAAGGTCTGCGAAATCAATAGGACTTTTTGGCAGGATAAATTTGTGTTCCAGAGACTCCTGCTTTTATGGAATAGACTCCCTCTCCACATCAAGTAGAGTATATCATTAACCCTTTTTAAGCGCAACCTGGATAACTGGATGGGGAACAGAAAATACTGCCCAGGGATTCTACCTTTTTCCCTGGTGTACAGGGGCATTGGGTGCTGACATGTTGGAACATAGGCTAATCTCTTGGCTAGGCTTGTAAGGGGCTCAGGGCCAATACCCTAGTAACATCCTATGATCTTATGATCCTATGCAGTACTGCATCTCAGTTAGAAGATGAATCTTCTTTGTTAAGCTATAAATTCAAAATAGCTTCCAAGCAAACTTTAAGGCTCATTACTAGCTTCAGTCAAAACACCCCTTTTTTCAAAAATATAGTACAAAGACATTAGGATATACTTTGGTTGGATAATACACTAAGTGAATTAATTCCTTTAAATTGTTCTTTTTCTTACAGAAAAGGGAAATCTTTGGGTAACATATTTAATCACTATAAAAGGAAATCCAATCAGACATTTGAACAACAAACTACTGTTGGTGGGGAGATACTTATGCAATGTCAACCTTGCCTTCATTGTTCTCAGTGCAAGTATGTTGGTAAAACCAAGAAATTTACTACTCAAAATACTTTGAATGTGTTTAAAATTTTTGTTTATGGAAACTGTAATTCTGATTGGGTTGTTTACCTAGAAATGTGCACATGTTCTGAATGTTGTATTGGCCAAACACCCTGTCCTTTAAAACTTGTATTTCTGAACATATTAGTGACATTAAAAATAAACGTATGTCTAATGCACTATATAAACATACAAAAAAGCATTTGACTGCCAGATTTACTTTTGTTATAATAGACAAAACTCTATATAACAGAGCCCACAATTCAGGATGGCATAGTATTTTGGATAAAAAAGAAAGAACTTGGATTATCAGACTAGATGGATTATTTTCACCTGGACTGAATGAGCATTTATAAATAACTAATAGAAAACGGATATTGTATGTTAGCAGAGTATTAAAGTTTGTGGTTCATGTTTGTTAATAAATTCAGTCATCCATACTTGGTTCAAAGTGCTTTTGCACCTGTTTCACATATCACCAGCCTTGAATTAAATATCCTGCTCATTATCCACAACTGATACCTGACCCTGAGTTTCAATAACAGTTTGCAGTTTGAGATCATATCATGAAGGATGCTCTACACAACCATGTTCCTCTATTTATCTCCATTATGTCTCATGTTATGATTGATGTCTCCTAGCAGGACTTCAGAGTCAGTAGGTGGTACCCTATCACATAACATGCTAACAGTCTCCAAAAAGCAGAAGAATCTGCTTAGCTGTTAGGTACCTCTATACAAACAATAGTTTCCTTTTGACAGTTCACAACTCACATTGAGATGACTCTTTGATCTCCTGCCAGAAACTCCAACTCTATGGTACACAGCTGGGGGCTATTGAGTATCCTCATACTTGCCAGGTGCCTGTCCTGCAGGAAATGTCCAGCTAAGGAAAGATAACAACCACAAATGAGATTACTAAATGCAGTACTAATGCTATGTGAAGATTAATATTAACCTCTAACTAAGCTGGTACTTTTTAGTTTTTACTATAAAAGCTGATTCCTTTCCAAGCACTGAGGTTATAGTCTATGTCTCAAGATGCAGGTTATATTTTAAGGGTCTAGTCCACATTAATCTTTATGTCTTCTGCTTGACATTTGATTGATATTGCACCTTATGGATACTGAGCCAAAATTATGTCTCTGTGTTGCTTTGTTTTGTCTAGACCTGGCCAAGCTGTGTTGGCGATCCAGCCACCATGCACTCATCACCAAACACTATCTAATATGGAGCATACGAATGCAGAACATTGTTGGTTCTGCAGAAACATCAGGAAAGTACTAAAAAAAAAACAGTCTACTCTTGTTGGCTCAGTTTAATTCACTTGAACCATGTTTACTCCAGTGTTTCTGAAGTAATTGTTGGCATTAAATGATAGTGCTGGAAAGACATTTCCTGGACCTGTATGGTGAGTGCAAGTATTGAGGCAGGTAAAGTAAATTTATAGATCATGCAGAAGTGAGCCTTGATTTCTAAGACAAGCATTGACAATGAGGTAAGGTCAACAACTGAATTATTAGTATGTTGTAGTGTACAGGGTGAAACTGTTAAAAACCATACCAAACCAAATGGATTTGCCAATAATTAAGGGAGGAATGATGGGCTGAAATTAGATGTGAGTAAGAAACAGTGCAGTGAAAATATCAGAATGTAGGGTAAGATGGGAGTAGTAATAGGTGTGCGTAAGAAACAGTGCAGTGATAATATAGGAATGTAGGGTAAGATGGCCATAATGATAGGAATGTAGGTAGGATGGGAGTAGTGTGCAATGGCTCAGAAATTAGACTGTTTATAAAATATGGCATGATGGGCGGAGATTAAGACATATTAATTTAAGAGCCAGTGACACAGGAAACTGTGTTACAGTAAATTTACGAATCTGTAGGAAATGCGTAAAAAGGCTGACTGCAAGGAAATAGTGGCTTAAGGAGAAAAGGAAGATGGATGTACATTAAAGAAGAAATCAACTATATCCTCTCTAGATCTGTAATTAGTGGATAGTGAAGGTAATGCAATGTTGATTAACAGTGAAGTAACACCACTGGGTTATTAGAATAGGATAAACAAAAATGAGAATGAAGTATAATAAGTGAAGCAATATAATAAAATGAAATGAAATTATTGATGAGCTGCTGATTGTATCAGTAAAGTTTTTATAGTCTGGCTGCACCACAGATATGTGATTTCAAATTAACTTTACTCATGAAATTGTTTAGACGCATTTTGAGACACTCCTGTTGAAGAAACATGATATGTGCACCCACTGGCCATTTTAGTTTACTGAGCAAACAGCAAGTGAAACTGGCAAAAACTGCCAGGATAGGTCCCCCTGAAGAAGGGCATGCACTGCAGGAAAAGATTGCAGAGGTGGCTGACTAAATATTTCAGTGACAGAATAAACTCATCAAATTTGGGTGAGAGTAGCTAATGCAGATAGTAGAACAGCATGTGAGTTGTATAGAATAAGGATACGTTACAAGGATTTTCTCAATGATAAGTAATAAAGTTTGGCTGAGTAACACTAGTCGGGTATTTATCACAATGGATGTAATGCTGAGGCTAGGAAACAATAGTCAGGATAGAGAAATTGGGAGCAAAATAAATCCTATGTAATGATAATCAAAACTGAGTCAGCAGATGGATTAGGTAAAATAAGTGAAAAGTGTATGCAGTAGATGACTGCATTTTATAATGCATTTAGTCACTAACAATGTCATTTGAGTACTTATGAAACACTGGTAGCATTGCATGACATCATCAATGTGGCTCATTATGTCACCAAAAGAAGAAATCATGTGAGCTGCATGCCACAGGGATACAATTTTCAGAAAAGAGTAAGACCACAATTTTCAGCAAGAATAGGAGAGTAAATAAAGATAAATGATGGAAGATAACCTGGAAAAATGAACAACAAGAGAGAGAGTACAATAATACAGAGACATATTAGTCTGTTAGAGATGCAGAAGAAGTTTAGAAAAAAGTAAATGACAGCACGTGACGAAAATGAGACTGGGTATTTAAGTTACAGATGAGCAAAATACCAACATAAATATTCTGCAGCATGAATTGTTTGCAGTGAGAAAGTACTCCAATTAAAACTGAAGTAAAAGCATAGACTTTATAATAGCCAAACTTAGAAGAATATACAACTGCATCTTGTAATTGCCAGACTTACCAGAACATACAACACCTGCATCTTCCTTATGGTTACAGTTATGTTTTCCCCATCTCAGGAATTGACACTGCCAGAGTACAGATTCACTTCCAGAACATATAAAGTCATCCAGCCAAATCGGCCCTGATCCTTTACCAAATGCTGCTGAGGTGCTGGCTGTTATGGCATGTCCACATTTCAGTTGTTGGCAAACAACATTGGCAGCTGCCAAATCCCACCAATCATCACACACCGTGCCCCAGGTTCCATTGTAATACACCTCCACTCTTCCTGCACATTGTCCCTTGGCATCAGCAATTCTCAGCTGCATGTGTTCTGTAACAGCCATAAGTACAATGTGTTAGTCAACAAAGGAATGTTTACAGGTAAGCTAAACCATGAGATACAACAGATTACACTGAGGGTTAACATTTCACTAACCTTTACAGAGAACAGATGCATATTGGGGAAAAACATCTATTTCAGGTTGCTGAATGTAGGAAATATTTAAAGTACAGTCCAATAATCTGGATTCATTTCCTTGACATTGTACACTTCTCAGCCACACAGATTCTTTAGTATTATTTGAAACACTGCTGTATGCTTTCATAGCAGTTCCACACCTCAGTTGTCTGCAGACTACATTTGCATCTGTCATGTTCCACAATTCATCTTGTACTCTTCCCCATGTCCCATTGTAGTAAATTTCCACAAGACCATCACATGGGCTTCCTCCATTCATTAGTCTTAACCTGCCATTTTCGTCTACAATACAATAATGGGATTGTTATTAATGCAAATTAAATGGTGTGTCAATCAGAAATCAGTAGCAGTAACAAAATAATAATTCTAGTAATATTAGCTATAGAAGAAAAGCACTACGTATTAGCCTAAATTTGTCTGAGTGATACCAGCTGCTATCAGAACAGTTTAGTACACTTCTGTCATGTGGTTATAGCATTGTATGGAAAATAATTTTAGTTGTACAGAATATGTTGCTATAACGACAACACATGCCTTTTAGAAGTTGTTTTTATGTAATCCAACTTATGCAGTCACATTTAACCTTGCTTTGAAACTGATATGCATGGATGCTTTACTGGTCTTTTAATGATCAATTATACCTTAAGGACTAAATTATTACATTCAATTAATTAAGAATTCTTCTATCACTGCACAGGGTATAGTATATCAAAATAAGCTATTATATAATGTTAGAAATTCTTCTTCCTGATTATTGTTAAGATTGTTGAAAGCAGTGGTATGATTTCTTTCTGTAAATAATTTGTATTTAAATAATATAAATGACATAAAATTTACTGGTACATAAGTCCAACACAATATAAATGCCTGTTGCTTACTGCTTATTAATTTATTTATTTTAACAGTCATGTGGTCTGGATCACAAGTGCCCATTTTTCAGTCACAACCATGTTAAAGAAAGGATAGAAGAGCTCAACAACAAATGTAAGAAAATGAAAAAAATATCAACAGCTCTGTGCAGAAAAAAACGCATTTACAAACATACTAATGACCTGAAAAATACAATGGGGCATTTTCACTGGAACTGTGGTGCACAATGACTCCTTACTTACAAGAGAAAACGGTAATGATTGCAATAAGGTTACATTTCATTTGCTGATGGCAGCAGACAATAATCATGCAAACTCTTCTCTTTAAGAAAATTTAGCATTCATCCTCTGAAGTGTCCAGATCTTCACAGAATCTTCAGAATGTTGCCTCATATTTTAGGTCTGTTCCTCATAAAATGTGTGGCTTTCTAGCAAATCACTGGGGATTGACATCAATAAATAATGACATACACCTGAGTTTCAGACTTTGTGTACATCAGAAAATGTACACTAACAATTCATACATAATTAAGAGGGTCAGATGGAGCACCACACTTCTTTCCTCAATTTCCTAAGCAGTAAAGTAAAGAACAGTGAAGTTTTGAAAATATCTGTCAGAAGATCTGTCAGCAAACTGGTAGGATGTTGCAGATATTAGGATGTAGCCCCTTTGCTTCCTATGCTTTATCATCAATTTGATCAGCCAGCTCTGTCACAGACTTTCCAAGTTCAAGTTTGGTGACATGCTCTGCCCTCTCCAGTTGTATTAAGTTTTTTCTGGTCCTTTTGGATAGGGTGACCATTTTTAGATGATCAGCCCCCCCCCCCCCCCAAACCAACATACTTACCTCCTGAATCAGCTTTGCCAACCAGGGAGCACAGCTGCCAGAGCATTCAAACTAAACTTTCAAATGGGAGGGAAATGCACTAATGTAAACATGCTCCCATGAGCACATCCACCAATTACCCATTTGCCTATGCCCTCCCCTCTGTGCACACATGATTGCAATAAATTAATGCTGTTCTTCAACTTCCACTACAGATCAGAATTATAACCCAAAATCTTACACTCTCATACTGAGATAGGCATGCCAGATGCCATCTGTCCAGCTTCCCACCTTTCTAATGGATCCCAGGTCATTAGAGTGTGGGCCAGTGCCCTATCTTCCCCCTGTACTGCTGGGATCCAAGGTCACTAGTAGTGCAGGTCATTGCCCTGCCCTTCTGCTGCTGGGATCTAAGGTCATTAGTATTACGGGTCAGTGCCCTGTCCTCCCACCTGTGCCACCGGGATCCAAGGTTATTAGTAGTGCTGGTGAGTGCCATGCTCTGCCCCTGTGCCACTGGGATCCAAGATCATTAGTAGTGTGGGTCAGTGTCCTGCGCTGCCCCTGTGTCACTAGGATCCAAAGTCATTACTAGTGCAGGTCAGTGCCCTGCCCTGCCCCTGTGTCACTGGGATCAAAGTTCATTAGTAGTGCTGGTGAGTGCCATGCCCTGCCCCTGTGCCACTGGGATCCAAGGTCATTAGTAGTGTGTGTTATTGCCCTGCCCTGCCCCTGTGCTGCAGGGATAGCTGTCTCCTCAGTTTTTTCTAACATTTCTCCCACCATGTCATTATTCTCTTGCTTCATAAAGACTGAAGTGATTTGTTAAGACTTCTACTTTTTTAATAGTATTCTGTTACATCACTGTCATCTATACTTAACCTAGAAAGGTATGAATGTCCATTTCTCCTTTAAACTATGGTTGTGCATCTCTTTAATCAAAGGTAGCTTTAACTGAAAGAAAAGCAGTAGCTACTTTTGACTGAATGTACTTACAAGTGAAAATGCTTTTGACTAAAAAGACATTTTGTTGAAAATATTCTACAAAACATATATGTCATAAAAATCTTCCCGCACCACCATGCAGGCCTCCCCCCTTCAATTACATATTCTAACTCCATGGTCGTACACCCATGGAGCAAAAAAGAAATTACCACAGTGAATCAGTGCTGCCACACAGACTCAGTCATCTGTAAATCTGGGGGTGCAACATGAAGTGGGCATTGCCAATTCATGCAAAAACTTCTAAATTGGGTCTCTAACATCTCCCGTGAACTTAAATGACACCAGAAGTACCACCAATACACTTCTGCAGCTTTCAATGTTAATAGCTATTCAGTCAAAAGTACTTTCAGTGAAAAGTTCCTACTATTTTTTTTTTCATTCAGCAAAGCTATCTTTGACAAAATGATATACACACACATACACAAGCTACATACCTAAAAAAGGCCTATTGCTCTTCTAAACATTGTTTCTGTCCACTGTCTTTCATCTTGTTCTTTTGGTGTCCCTCTGCTTGTATTCTTATACTGTGACTATTCCACTCCCTCACCCTTTTTACCTTTTATCATCTATACATTATCTTTTTTGCCTTAACTATTAACCCCAGATTCATATATTGCACATTGTCCTTTACTTCTGCCTTTTTGTATCTTCCTCAGACATTCAACAATAGCCCTGCAGATTTCATCCTGCACTCATTCTCTGAACTTGTTTACTCTCTCAAACTGCCTCCAGTCCTATCACTCAGCTTTCACTCTTGTCCTGCTCAACATAATCCAGTCTAATAGGTTCATAGGTAGGTACTAGGCTATCAGCCCAAGGGACTAGGTAAGCCTAGCCAACAAGGTTCCCTGGCTTACGCCACCCAAGAAAGTTATTTTCCTGTTCCCCTGTCGAGCAGAGCCACAGAAGTGATCCATGGGGTGTATTTCCTATTTCCTATCCACTCATCAAGATTTTTCTTGAAGAGTGCTAATGAGGAACTTTGCTTGACATAGATGGGTAGCTTGTTCCAGAGTAATGGAAGTCTCTGGGACAGGAATCTATCCCTCCAGCATGTCCTGTTTATTGTGGTGACAAGGTTTAGGTCCCTAGAGCATGTAGCTCAGAGGGATTTGGATTTCTTTAGGTGTAGCATGTCCAACAGCTCTCGGTTTGACATAGCTTTATATATTAGGCAGAGATCACCTCAGAGTAGACGATATGCTACAGAGTAAAGCTGGAGTTTTTTGAGACAGTCAGTGTAAGGCATCTGTTTGAGGCCAGTAATCATCTTTGTGAGGTACTTCTGTGGCCCTTTCAGCTGCTGCAGATGTCCTGTGAGGTACATTCCAAAAGGGGCGTTGTACTCTATAATGGGTCTAATGAGTGTCGAGTAGAGGAGAACAATGACCTCTTTTTTCCTGGATGAGAACCCTTTTGTGATGAGGTGTGCCATGTAGAAGGATTTCCTGACTACTGTGGCAATGTGATTATCAAAGTAGAGACTACTGTCCACCTGGGTCCTAAGGTCTCTTATCACACATTTGGTGTTAAATAGACTGCCGTCTATGTGGTAGTTCATGGGTACAAAGTTTTTACCAAAGGGGATGACGCACTTTTTGACATTAAGCTTGAGGCCATGGCTCTGACACCAGGCATCTGTCTCAGTGAGGCCCTTCTGTAGAATATCCACATCATTTGGGGACTTGACTACAGCTCCTAGTTTGCAGTCATCTGCGAACTTCATTATCCAAAGGCCTTCTGTGTTAGCCTGTACTTCAGAGAAGTAGATACCAAACAGGAGAGGTCCCAGGACTGAACCCTGTGGTACTCCACTTGTCACTGCTTTGAAGTCAGATTTGGAGTATGCAGCTTTTACAGTGTGAGTTCTGTCAGTGAGCCATTTGGCAACCCATCTTGTGACATAGGGATTTATACCTAGTTTAGTGAGTTTAGCTATAATTCCAGAATGGGGCATGGTGTTGAAAGCCTTGGCGAGGTCAAGATAGGCTGTGTCAACCACCTTACCCTCATCTACAGCTTTGGTGACTGCCTCAAAGAAGTCAATCAGATTCAGGAGGCATAATCTGCCTTTCACAAACTTAAACTGGGTGGGGTACAGAGTTTGGAGGTTACCAATGTCTTTGTTTATGAGTTCCATGATGATACGTTCCATGGCCTTACAGACCAGGCATGTCAGGCTAATAGGGAGATAGTTCCCGGGAACAGTGGTGGCTCATCCTTTGTGGACTGGGATAACTGTTGCTGTGAGCCATTCAGTGGGCACAAAGCCTGACGTGAGGCTATGACTGAACATGGTGCTTAGATGGGGAGCTAGTTTGTTCTGAAGTTCATGTCAAACGCAGCCTGGGATGTTGTCGGGTCCCATGGATGCTGTGTTTTTGGACTTAGAGAATGCAGCTTTTACCTGCGTAGAGGGGGTAAAGTTAGCACTGAACCTATCTGCCAGGATGTTGGCAATATCAGTTGGTTCTGTAATTTTCATGCCATTGTGCTGCAACTCAGAGCAGATCTGGGTGTTGCCATTGAGATTCTTGACATAGCTATAGAATGATTTGTGGTTGTCACTAGAATCACTGGCAATTTTGTTTTCGTAACTAACTTTGGAGGATCTTATAAGGGATATCAGCTTCTTACTGAGGCTGACCAGGGAGCTCCTCCACTCATGAGATTTTACTCTCTTTTACAACAGTTTCTTCCTTCTGTTGTAGAGTTTGTTTATGGCAGGGGACCACCAGATTGGCTTCCTTTTTTGGAGGATAGTGTCTTGGTTCTATTTGGGATAGCACGATCCATACACTCATGTAAGTGCTTACACAGTGCATTTGTGTAGGATTCAGCAGTCATAACTGTATTGTCCATCTACATGGGTGTCATGAAGTTCACCACTTCTGTCTTAAGAAGCATGAAGCTGGCTTTGGAGAAATTTTTTACCATGGTTTCTTTAATGGGGAGAGGGGGTGGGATGTGGATATCTAGGGTGATTAGCTTATGGTTAGATCTGACCAACGAGGAGTTGACGTCAGGTGTGGAACACTGGTCACTCATGTTGGTAATGAATAGGTCTAGGATATTGTTGCCCCTGGTGGGAGTATGAATAAGTTGATCCAGGGCATTGGAATTTATGAATTCCAGAAAGCGTTGAGCGAAGGAATTGGCACATGAGTAGTTTTCCCAGTTAATGGTGGGGTAGCTGAAATCGCCCATTATTAGGGTGTTTGGTTAAACCCTAATATTTTCCAGTATATCAAGAAAAGAGGAGTGGGAATCCTGGGGTATGGTGGGGAATATGTAGCTAGCTACAATTTGGATTGCAGTTTTGCCCAGGGTTAGTTGCACTTGGATAACCTCGGATGCATTATGCTGAGCAACTAGCCTGGAGTTGTGGATATCCTTAATGAATATGGACACACCTCCTCCTTTGTTGTTCTGGTCCAAGTTAGATGGCCAAAAAGTGTGGTATGAGTTATAGCCTGGAAATGCAGGGGTGCTCTCTGGAGCCATGAACCAGGTCTCAGTTCACTGCACAGATATCGATGTTCTTCATATTAAGGAATGCCTTGAGGGAGTGCATTTTGAGATTTAGACTTCTAGCATTGAGTAGTATTCCCCTCAGATTTTGCTTGCCTGTTCCTCTGCACTCTAATATCTTTGTCTTTATTTTCTTAACCTTCTCTCAGTTCTTTCTGGTGCAGCTCCTCATCGATTAGCTGAACCTCTCATTATTCAAGATTTCACTTAGCACTATGGACCTCATAATCTCCCAATCTGCTTCTATGGCTTCAGATTTCCCTACAAGTTTAGACCTTACTGTCCTAACCTGCTTTATTCTTGCCTCCACTACTCTGTCACCCTTACTTGATGAGCCTAGGAGAAACTACACTACATGTTATACTAGCATTCCTTTTTTTCATAACTGCCGAGGTGTTCACTTAAAGTTATTATCTTCCCAGGCCCTTGTCACTTTTATAGCTGGTGTTCCTCTTGTTGTTTTATGACTTCACTTTTGATGCCCTCATTTAGATATACTGCTCTATCTCCATCTTTCTCTCCTCTTTCAGTATAGAACAACAAATACACATGCACCACTATGTTCGCTCCTCATATTAATAGACCATAGGTCCTTGATGCCAGCACTAACACTTTCTCATCATGTAAAGCTGCCTTTAGATAGCATATTTTCTTATCTAAACTACTTGTATTGCAAACTAACACTATGCATACATGCTTTTAGTAACATGTATTTCTTCATCCATTATGTTTTGGGACCTGTTTTTTTTTTCCTTTCTCACTACTGTATTAGTGCCTACATTCCCCTTCTGTTTCTCTGATACTACCTCTCATTCTCCCTTAGTTTAATGTTAATACAATGGAGATGCACCTATACAACCGAGTAATGACATCCCATCATCCCTCTATGCTAACATCCCTGTTTTAGAAATGCCAGTCTCCATGCCATGAATGTTTCCATTGTTCTACTACTCCCAAACCTTTCTTGCTTGTTGAGTTGAGTGCAACAATCAATTTTAGAGTCTTACTCATCTAGTGATTGTGCCATTCCACCATTCCCTGCTCTGGTCCTCTGGTGTGATTCACTAATGGTCCTTTCTACAGGATGTGGACAATAAAAAAAGTCTCCTGATTGAAACTTTAGTTTCTTGATTGCTACAATAACACCACCACAACACAAAATCCATTTCAGAATTTCAAGATATAATTACAGCTGCAGTACTGGTATTTATGATAGCACCGCATAATATCTTGTGCCCAGGGTGGCTTCTTTGTCCAACCTAGTAACACTTCTGCTGTAAGGTGACTAAGGCTTAGACAGGTTAAATACTGAAGCAGATATCAGAATATTAACACTCTAAGTGGTGGGTTAGATACTTTGGCTACAGATCAGTAAGGCTGGGTGTCCCTTCTTAGTGAGATAAACATAAAACAACAGATTTTGTGTAGGCTAGTGGACATGTTACTGTTTTTAAAAGCAAAATGGTTAGTTATAATAGGATATGCATGTCAAGTAGAAGGATAAATATTTATTTCCAATAATAAAGCTGACTTCATCTTTCAGAAGATTAAAAACTTAGTAGGAAGTATTAGAAATGTGCCTCAGAGTTGAAAGCTTTTGGAATGTGTAGTTAAAGCTATGTTTTAATATCCAGCTACTTAAACAATCATTAGTGCAGAATACTATCACCCCAGATGCACAAAAGCAAAGTTTTTCCAAGTATGACTCACAATGTAATTTATGCATGCCCATATTGCCATGCATACTCAATAAATATTCAATAACTATGTAACTGCTACAATGAAGAGAGGGGGTTGGGAGAGTGGCCTAATGGTTCAGATGTTTGCCTTACAAACACAAGGTGCAGGGTTTGAGCCTCACAAGGGATAATTGGTTAGGCTTAAAGTGCCTTGCAAGGGTAGTTAGCCTAGTAGGTATCTATGAACCTATAAAGGATGAAGATAGCTAATGACTATTCATAAACTATAGCATCTGTGGTTCTTAGCTTACCATTGTCTGACTATATGTATATGTATATATATGTATATATATATATATATATATATATATATATATATATATATATATATATATGGGTTCCATTCAGAATTTCAAAGCTTAAAACTTCAAATCTCATATGATCAAAGATCATATGTTCGAAGTTTTAAAACTTTGAAATCCTGAATGGAGATTGGCATACAGCATGGAGTGGGAGATTTTCCTTGTCCTCACTGTAGTGTGATCTTAGAGTTGGTATATTTAAGTTGCAGGGGGTATGGGAGGTGCAGGAGGGCTTGCCCCCCTACATACACATGTTTGTCATGTGTTGAGTGGTGTTTCGGGGAGGGGTTCTCACAATTTTGAGATTCCGAGCTCTCCAGATTTTGAGCTCGAGATTTTGAAACTCCAGATTTTGGTATTTCAAAATTGTGAATGCAATCTATATATATATATATATATATATATATATATATATATATATGTTTACTATTGAAACCTTGAAACTGCATATGTCAACCAATCATATGGTCGACCTGAAATCTTGAATCCAGAATGGCGAAAATGCGGCCAGGTAAAAACTGAATACATCGACACCCGTAGTTCAGTATATTTGGCATAGTAGGATATGACATCAGTCAATCGTGCAATACAGCTTACTGTACCATGACATTCCACAGTAAATGGTACATGTATTTTATTATTTTGCAGTGGGCCAAGCCAGCCTGGACTCCCCATGTGGGTGAGCTGTGCCTCCCACACCCCCTGCAAATTATATATACCAACTCTGAGATCACACTACAGTGAGGAAATGGGTTAATTCCCTGTTCCTCACTGAACCGCGATCTCCGTACACAGTGCTAAACATGGATAATTGAACTACACTACCAATTCACTGTAGTGTAGTTGATGCTATCTGAGTCAGCATTCTGCTCATTTGCAAGCTGCCTTTCGACCACATGCCAGTCGACAGCAGTCACTTTGAAGATTCATCATTAACTACATACATAGTAAGCAACTAGCAGCTAATATGGATTGTGAAATTGGAAATCATTCCATAAAGACAATTAATATCAGAGGCTTTGTGACTGCTGTTAATAGTGTCAAAAAAATAAAAGGCATTCTTTTCTTGTAGAGCAGGGTTAATGTGGAATTCTCTTCCCTATAGAATAAGAAAGGCAGATGACCTGTTGTCCTTTAATAGAGGTCTTGACAACTGGTTGGGTAGTACTGTAAATGATTCATCATTGAATGTGTGGCAGGGGAAAGCTTACTGAAGGCCTACTTTGAAACTAAGAGATTATTTAATTATAAACATTGAAACAGATAGATGGATGGATATAAATACAGATATAAGTAGAAGATACTGTAAACAGGAAGAAAGCATCAAAGGAAGAATCCTTGCATAGCTTTGCTATAGGTGGTAAAAATAGGACATCCTTTTACATATATTAAATGCATATATAATAATCAGGTTTATCTAAGAAATATTAAGTTTATTCAGAAAGATATGGGTGAATAGTTAAAAAGGTGAAAAAGAGAACAGCAAAGGAGGTGACACGTTAAACAGAGAAGAAAAATGTTCAGCAGAAAAGGATACTAGTAGCTTAATGTGTGGTGTTGTTGGGACAGCACCTCTAGCTGGAGATATTTGGGAAAGGGGGAGGTGTGTCACTGACAATAATCACTAGACTGTTGACCAAATTTATTGATTTAAAACACAGAAATATATTATGTCATTTTCAATACAAGGCAGAAAGGCAGGTCAGATATGCCCTGATTATAAATCAAGGCTTGACAAAAATTTCTGGTGTCAACCATGTCGAAAGTATTAGATTTAACAGTCAGCAAAATATGATATTTATTCTTCAGATGTTAAAGGCATTGAAAATATTATTTGAAAAAACTCATCTATGTTCCAATGTGATGCTGTTACAAACTCCTTAGCTATGGGACATTCTATTTTCACATATAATAAATGTAACATTAAAGACCTTCTAGAAATACCACCTGTCAACACCTCTGTAACCTTCCCAGTGATGCACACGTTTGGAAGACACCACCAATGTGGTTAAATAGAAAACAATTATGAAGGGTGGTTATTTGACAAAACATAAAGGAGTGTTAAAGGTAGTAAGATTAATTGTTTTTCTGAACAATTGATCTATCTGGCTTTTTGTACACAGTGCCAAGCTTTCTGTGTTGATAAAACTATCAATGCCCTCAACAGGAGAATTTATCAACATTTATACGGTATACAACATGCCAATAATAGAAGGGTCTATGTTAAATCATCGAATGCTTAAAAAAGCGAATGATGATTTATTGAACCCATGTAAGTGAACGCTTACAACCTTGAATGCTTAGAACAACGATTTTTTTCCAAGGGAAAAAAAATCGCTGTTCAACAAAAAAAAAAAAAAATTATAAAACATTACATAAAGTGGGGGGCTTTACCCCCCCCCCACCCCACCCCTACTTAAATATATCAACTGCAAGATCGCACTACAGTGACAAATACGTCAAAGTAATGGAAGCAGCCAAGCGATTTCTTTCCCAGGGAAAGAATTTGCTTATATGCCATTTCACTATTTTGCCTTTTCGTGCTTTCAAGTTCGATCAAGATGCATTTGAAATAATGCGTCTTTGATCATTTCATAGTAAAACAATTTAAGTGCACTTCTAAGACATTCTCTGTTATGTGAAGGTTTTGTTAAATTTAAGTTTTTTGTTCTTCAGCAAGTACAAGCCTCAGCATACTCCAGTGATTGAGAAAACACTTCATTGCACCAGGATATGCTTTGGCAGTTAAGACTTGATGCAACCACTCTCCCTGGGATAAACAACAGTATATCTATAGCAAGTGAATTGAAAAAGAGGGCAAACACGTTTTAAAAAGGGCTACATTCAGATGGCATTTTTATGTTATGTAATTTTTAATTAGTTCCTTCTATTTGTCTATAGGATCACAAACGTTAACAGTATATTCTATATTACGTTGGGAAATGTATCTTTAAGAATTCTGTGGGGTTCCTAGTAAAAATGTAATGTGATTGGCTGGCTTTGGAGTTGTGCATACTATGTCACAAATTTGTTTTGTTTTTAATGAGGATTCCCTAGGATTATACTGTTCTGAAGATGTCTATTGGATAGTCAAAAGCACTAAACCATTTATTTATTCATTCAAGCTTTTTATATTTACTTGTAACTGTGTTTTTTTTTTTGTTTTAAAAAGTCTCAGGTTTGTGAATATGACTCACTGGTGTTTTTGTTTTAATACAAGTAGAGGTTTACCATCAGTTCCAGGATTCTTCATCCATTCTTTGTTCTGAGGCCATGTTTTACACATATAATTTTTGCTTTACTAGCAAACAGAACAGCATCAGCATAGTGGATTATGTGATCTAAGGGTCTGTGCCAGTCTTTATGACTACTTGATCACTGTATTACATTCATCCCTGGTTATAGATGTTGCTGAGCAGGCTTGAACATGTATAACATGGTAATAACTTTAGAATTTAGCATATACCTAGAAAACAACACAGAGTATGCAATGTATCCACTCTAATGAGACCTTTTATTATAAGATGTGTATGCGAGCTCACTGAACTTATTTCCAGAGAACAATACTGTGACCAAAATATCTGTAGCAGTGGTTACCCTTACACAAGTGATGTGGAATTAGGATGGATTGAAACTGTGGTAACGAGAGATTCATGCCTGATTAGACCTGTGCATGAGTCTAGTAATTATTCTAAAATCAAAATCTGTATACTGGAGAGCATCCCACAATGACTTTTAGGGAATGTAGGTTTATGAAATAATTATATTACAGATATCCAAGTTTCTCACTCACTGAGTATGGACCATGAAGTTATTATTTGTAAAGTGCTTGTATGAGGTCTTTCTATCTTGCACATGCAGAATATGAAACTGGAGGTTTACTATGAATAATCATGTCTCATTTAATCAAAATGCAAAAACAACTAAAACCTTGAGACATCACTACTCAAAACAGTGATACTTCCAAGGTGTCAAAATTCAAAAACATTTTGTTTATACATGAGGGCAAACTTGCAAACTCCTGCTCCACGAGCTACATATTAAGCAAAAATTTAATACATATAAATATATCTATATCTATTCCTATATATATATATATATATATATATATATATATATATATATATATATATATATATAGAGAGAGAGGTAGATAGATATACTTTTGGTGGATGTAATATTTTGTAATAAAGTACTGAAATTTCTATGGACAATGGGGGTGGGAGGTAGGCTAAAGACAATTAGAGGATTTTGTTGTTTTGTGGGCATGTTGACCATTACCTGTTTGGCAGAAGGACAGTACTCAGGTTAGTGTGAGCTAGAAGTTGGACTTTGAGATGGGAGTTTAAAAAATGATTGTTCACCACAATTTTGAATTGCTGTTCTGGAAACTAAGTGGTAGCCATAGTTGAGAAACAAGTGGTGTACGGTGGAGTTGTCTTTATTAATTCACAATTCTGTTATTGCTATGATGTTTGGGTTGTATTGGGTTATGACAACATTGATGTGAACAGTTTTATTGCATAGACTTTGTATATTATTTAGGAAACATGAGAGTGGGGATGGCCCTGATCTACGTTTGAGTGTTCTGAGAGGGAGTAGTATTAGAATTGTTTGAGTGAATATGCATAGCTTTTTGGTGGTTTTATTTATTTAATAAAAGTATGAGTTAGTAAGTGAAGATGTGATGGGTATGATTTCGGGTGGCTTGTAAGAAGTATGGGTGGAGAAGCTGTGTAGCTGGGATTGTTGAGGGTATGTTCATCAAAGAGGAGGTTGAGTTGAATGGAGGGTTGTATGAGATGATTTGTATCCTCAGAGGTGAAGGCAAGGTATTTGAGGATAGTGTGCCAGGGTACTGCAGAACTACTTTACAGCTCACCATTGAGAAACATTTAAATATCAAAAATGGTGAGCTGAAAAACATAAAAAAATCTTTTATTGCAGGGGACAGTCCCTTTCTGATCACCCCGTGGAGGAGATGGAATCCCCAGATCCCAAAAATTATATATACCAACTCCATGGTCATGCCACAACAGAGAAAGGGGGAAGAACCCCTGAAAAGTGCACCACTGGGTAGCACAAGTCAACACATTGCAAGAGAAACTTGCTGGGACGTAAGCATTTTCATCAATAATGGCGTCATTCAGCAACCCATGAAGGACTCATAGGTTAGCCATTGGTGGAGTCACGTTTGGTGGAGATGCTGGTGAGTTCAGTGGATGTTCTGAGGGGTAGTGTTAATGTTGCATATTGCTGCATTACAGTAGTGATAACTTGTTGCTTTAGGAGAAAGGAGTTTTTTCTTCTATAGCTCTTGGTAAGAGATTGTATGTGAGAAAAATATGAACTGTGCGGTAATTTTACAGATTGCTGGCTGATTTAGAAGTTATGTGGGTGTATTTTATACATATAATTATAATATATATATATATATATATATATATATATATATATATATATATATATACATATATATATATATGGTCTATATTAAATTATCGAAATGGCATTACTGCGAATGCAGTTTCGCCACATGTAAAGTGCAAAATGCCCAAACAGCGAAAGCTCACGTCATTGATTTTTTTCCTAGGGAAAAAAATTATTTGGCCTGAGCCATGACATTGCCCTTTACTCAACTGTAGTGCAATTTTGGAGTTGGTATATTTAGTTAGGGGAGTGTGTGGTGGGCACAGCCCCCCACATTAGGTGGGTTTGGGGGGTGAATCCCCACTTTAAAATATCTTTACTGGTGTGTTTTGTTGGTCTACCAATTTTTCCACAGGAAAAAAATCGGCCACCTGGGGTTTCGCTGCTTTAGCATTTCGGTTTTTATGTGTCGGCGAAATGGCATTCACTGTAATGCCATTCTGACAATTTGATATAGACCCATATATATATAATATATATATATATATATATATATATATATATACACACACACACACACACACACAAATATATATATATATATATATATATATATATATAGAGGGAGAGAGAGGGAGAGAGAAAGATAGATAACAATGATCCCCAAATGGACCTATTTCAGCCTCAGCCTGGCCCAATATAAATGAGAATAGACCACCAATTTAACAAGAAGTATTATGAATACAAGCAAACTATTCTGTGAAGATAATAATGAATCAATGACTGCAATAATAATAATAATCAAGTACCCATTATAGGGGACAATAGGAAAGGATGCTTAGAGTAAGACAGGGAAGAAGAAGAAAGAGAGTGAAGGAATAAAGCACAAAGTATAAAATTAAAAGTAAGAGCACACAGAAATTAGCTGTGAACAATAGCTATAATATGGAAAAGATGGTCAATATTAGTGTAGGGAAATAATGTGAGGAAACCAAAGGTGGCTTACTGGTAATGGTAAAAGCTAGGGATTTGATGATGTACCCAGAGTGAAAGCATGATGCCAGGGCACTTCTATGGGCTAGGCTTGTAAAGGCTCCAAGGCCGTTGGCCTAGTACACAACTATGAACCTATGAACCTATTCCTTGTCTGATTCAGACATGAGAGAGTCTTTATTTCTTTGCATCCCTGTGGATCTAAGTAAATAATGCAAAATACCAAAACAACAAGAAAAATGTCAACCAAGAAAAAATACATTCTACAGTCCATATCTGTGATATCTTGAAATATACACAAAAGAAAAAAAAAAACAAATAAAAGTATCAACTCCAAGATCATGCAAACACCAGGGAAAGGGAAAGTTCATCACTCTAGATATTATAGTAATCTCGTACTACTGTCACCAGCTTTACTGCCAACATTAGTGTCATTCGACCATCTCAGGAGAAGCTCTGTCTATCTGTCTTTGTATCGATGTATCTATCCATCTATCTGCCTTTGGTTTATTCACCTGAATGTACCTATAGAGACTTAAAAAAATTAAAAGAAGCCATGGGCATTCAGAAGCTACGTAACTGAAACACTGTATGTCCTTAAGTGGTTAGTTGCACGTATAACATAGGCTTCAACTACCGGATATTTAAGGCTTTACACAGAGAAGACTCTAGCTTCGCTGAGTAATTCTTGCAGTTTTACTAAAAGGTTTCACTGTGTGACATTTTACATATCTATCTATCTATATATATATATATATATATATATATATATATATATATATATATATACATGTTTATATGTATATATGTACATACACCTATATATGTATAGATATATATATATATATATATATATATATATATATATAAATATATATATATATATAAATGTTGATATGTATATTATATAGGAACACACACACACA
>NC_056741.1:184558446-184815946 GCF_019279795.1 Protopterus annectens | reverse complement strand
TTTAAAACTAGTTGGCACAGTGGTGCAGCGTTAGTTTTGTCACCTTACAGCAAAAGGCTCTATAGTTCATTTCTTGGCTGGAGTGCTTTCTGGCGGAGTCTGCATGTCCTTCCTGCATTCGTGTGTTTTCCCTAGATGCTCTGGTTTCCTCCCACCTTACAGACATGTGTTGGGAGTGTTTCTCCCAATCCTCCACTGAAAATTGGCTTTGTTCCAAGTCAGGCTTTCCAGTAAATAAATAATCAAACTTGTAGGATCCATTGATATCAACATCTAGCAAGAAATACTTCTGGAACATATTACCAAGTTTCCAAATAGACTGTCAGAATAAAAATTTCTGAAGAGATTTAGAATCAGTTTTGGTGCTTTAGCTGGTTATTTTATATGCTGGCAACTAAAAGCAGAATGGTATATAGTGTAGAACTAACAAAAAGCAAATACATCTATTTGCCAAGAAAAAATTAAATTATTAGGTACAAGAAGTCATCCCTTCTTATAACTGTAAACTTAAGCTGAGTCTATGTTAAGAAGTTGTATGATTTGTAACCATGAGATGAATTTAGGGATTTCTGGTGGATTCACATTTAGCTTATATGTAAATAGTGCAACATAAAACGTATACTGTATATGATTAACATAAAGAATTGGTTGCACATTTAAATGTAAATATTAACAATTGCTTTTATAGCTTTTTTCAAATTATATATTACCACTGTAAAGAGAAATACACATTCTGTTTTGATATTAACTTCTTAGACCATATCACATTATTACATTTTTTTCAGAAAGTTTGCAATGATATGACCAGAAAATATTTTTTATTGAATAGTGACATCATCATCTGCTCAGCCTCAACACTTTTACTACTTCAGCAAATGACTCAAGACTTCTTCACTTCCATAGAATTATGACTAAAGGCTCATCAGCTAATCCTAAATGCCAAAAAAAACTGCTACTTTACACACCCAGACATCTTTCACCATTGTGTAATTCCTTTAATATCACTTCAATAAATAATACCACCATGTAATCTAAAACAAGTACCAAACTACTAGGAGTCATAATATACAGTAACTTAAAATGTGACCTGCATATCACCCAGGCCACCAAGACAATTCATAAAAACTGGGCTTTCTCTACTGAAACAAAGCTGACCACAGAGACTCATCAAGAAAGTCCTTTAGCATCATTCTACCTTCTCCCCTCACTTTGCTCTGTATCACCCATATTAATCAATATTCAAGCCACCCTATGAAATAAATTAGAGGCACACTTTAACAAAATAGCCACGTTTACATCTAGTGCATCCTCCTTAACACACCACTGCCTAATGCTAAAGAAGCTGAACTGAGTAGAACTACCTAATCACTTTACATTCACTCAGCTTCAAATTGCCCACAAAAAAATTACAAACCACACACATGGCCTTCTCTCCAAAATGTTCTAAAGCACTACTTCCCACCACATTACCTTTATTGAGGTAATCAGAGCCTACTAATAACTTCTAAACCCCATAATACAGCTGGAGATTCATTATACTCACCCTGTATCACCAGACTGTGGAAGTCCCTGTCTATCCTATTAAAACAGGACAGCCATGCATCTAGCTTTAAGAAAAAACTAAAACAGCACCTACACTCACTGGCTCTGTTCTTGTTCACACCATGACTGACTGTCTCTGCCCCTCTCTCTCTCTATCAGATCTCCAGACTATTACCAACCCCTAACATTCCAGATCTACTAACTTATCCTGAAAAAGAAAATAAATTGTATCTGTATTTATAACTGTATAGTACTTTTCATCACTCCTTTGTAAATAAAATGTGTATATTGCTGTATATGTAAATACAACCTATTTATTATTGTATTGGTCTCCTAGAGAACTAAAATTGACTGTATCACCAATTGGATGATTCTAAAATCCTATTCTTACTGTTAAGAAACTGATTATTTTTTCTCTATAAATTCTTTGCAATTTTTGTATCTTTTTGAAAATTTAATGGAGCTTTCCTTTCTGGTGCTCTACTGTAAATGGGCCTGAGTGCCCAGTCAGACCATCCCATTAAGCAAAATGCAATAAATAATTAAAGAGATAAGAACATGACTTAGAGATTGGGGAAGGAGTAAATTTTTACCCTAACTGGAGAAAGAATCCCCCAGATTTACTTAACATCCATGCAGGACTAGTTTAGTCCTGAACAGAAGCGCCCGCTTAGGAGCAGGATGGCAGCGCGCCATGCAGAGTAATGAAGGCGTGCTGGCTGAGCTGGTAGGCTTACATGGAGCATGTACGAGTGCAGGGGGCATGTCTGAGAGCAGAGCTCTCAGAATAAACACACTCTTGTAATGTCAAATGAGCGAGATCGCTCACAGGTGTCCTCATATCCTCTCCAACAGACCCCCATATATACAACAGCAACAGGGCATATAAAGTAAAAGAAGAAACCCATCTATATATTTTAAAACACTGATCAAATCTAACCATAGGTGCGCAGGTGTGCCCATCACTTAACTACGGTTAATGTAGCTGAAATAGCAAAAGGAGGATCAAAAGGAGAATATGTGCAAATGAAGCAGTACAGTAGTACTGTAGTGGGAAGAGCATTCACCTCATGAGCAGTCAATCCCGGTTCGAGTCCCACTGCAGTACATTCCATTTCCATGTCAAATACTGTTATGATCAATATATTTACTTGTATAACCTAATAAATAACATATATGTGAGAACTGGAGTAGGAAGCAGTGCAATGAATGACAACCCCATACACTTGACAAATCCACCCCCCGCCCCCAAGAACCAGTAGATTATTACTGTCAAAAATACAGCAGTAGTAAGGATAAATAAGCACAACAAAGCAGTTGCAAGTCTGTTTGCATGACAGGAAGCAGTGCTTACACAGAGTAAGCAACAGTGAGGCTAACCATGTGTAAGTGGATGTCACTGGAAGTTGGCAGTGCTTACCGTCGCTCAAACCTGATGACAACAACGTAAAAGTGCTTTAACCACTCCGTATCCAACGGGCTCCATTCTGCCAGCAACAAATTAAACAGTCTCTGCAAGGCTCGAACCCAGGAGCCTGCACACCATAGGCAATGTGATTTACCACTAAGCCACCTCAGATATACATAACCTTGATGTTTGCACAAACATAGTATCCAGCAATACAATTCAACATTACAGGACATGTAGCTAAATATGTACATGTATGTGTGTGTGTATATATATCTATAACTAAATAGATATATACCTCTCCCTCCCTGTATTACATGTGTTTACATATATAGACATACATATATATAAATATGCACATACAGATATATACATATGCAGAGATCCATACACTTATATGCCATTAGATATATATATATATATATATATATATATATATATAAAACAATATATATATATATATATATATATATATATATATATATATATATATATATACATATCTGTATGCGTGTGTGTGTGTGTGTGTGTGTGTGTGTGTGTACATATACACAGATATATATCCATGATATGAGACAGCACATAAGAATGACATATATTACCGCAGGCACCGCCAATGGGGATGAGAGGTCCCGATCAACATATGTGTTACACGTACCAATACCCCCCCCCCACAGCCAAACAGGTGAAACATACAAACAAACACACAAACAAAGTAAACAAACCACTGCTTCCCAAACCACAGGCAGGATACTACCAGTGGGAGAAACATTGTGGACCCGCTAATTCTAATCTAGAAACAAAGACAGGAACGTCCCTTACGGGACAACCCAAAAATTTTAGGATATTTGGATTCAAGACATTATACCAATCCATCACGGCAGGACACGTATGTTCTCAGACTACAAGGTAGGGAAAGCCTGATGATCCATGAGTCGAAACAGCATACGTGATGGGGTCCCAAGAAGTGGATAGTGGGCAGTGTGTAGTGATGTGGTTAGACCCGACCTGCACACAGAGAAGGGATGAGTGCTGCAGAGGAGAAGTGGGGGGGGGACTATGGGTATGAAATTATGGGTCGAGGCGTGCAGGTGTTGGCTGAAGCGGTTCTAACTGGACCGCCTCATGGATGTAAGCAATAGTGTGAATTAGGCAGAGCAGTTGCTTAATGAGCTGGCATTCCCAGTACGAGTCCCACTGCAGCAGTCTATTTTAGATGGCAAAGCACATTATAACCAATTTTGTTGTTGCAAAACCCACTAAATAACACCAAAGAACACATGGTTGCAGCTCCCCACTGTAGGCATGTAAGCCATTCTAATTGGCATCACAACTTATTATTGTTGTCCTCACCCCAACCCAGGGGTGTGAGTGTCCAAATCTACCTCCAAATTCAGTGTATATGCACAGTTGTTGCTGTAGAAGAAACAGCCAGCTGTGGACCTTCCCTTCAGCCTACCTGCACATCCCTGGCTATTTCCCCTACTGTCTTTCCCTCTTTGTGCCCCTGTAACACCACTTACCTATCAGCTCCTTTTTCTTTTCTTTTAAAGTTTAAAGTTACAGTTAGGTGACACCCTCTTCCCCAACTATATTGGCAGAATCTGGAACTCCCTACCCACATCTATTACCTCAGCTGTCTCAAAAGAGACATGTAAAAAACACTTGAAGGAACACATCATGCACACTTGTATCAGTACATGCTCACCACGTGGCTAAATCCGCCCCCCTTCCTTACACCCTATACCCCTACATCAACTACTGCAACTAACACCTCTTTTCCTGTCTCACATACATATACCAAAATCCTTTAAACCTTCCCTATTGCTCCCATACCAATTATTCCCACAACCTACTATACAGTTACACTGTCTCCCCTCTACCTACCTACCTACCTACTGCTTCACTGTTCTCTTCTACTCTACCACACAGGTATGGAATAACTAAATCTTAACCCGAATACCTGAGTGTATCCTATCCAGAACTGTTAAACTGGAATCTAACTACACCTTAAACTGATCTTTGTCAACAGTCATACCTGACATGTAAACTTTAACTAAGCATGCATAATACCTACATGTTAACGTAAACTAAGCATTAATAATATGTTACTTAACTATGTTAAGTCTGTTACTCTCTATGAATGTGAACACCTCTGTATTAGTAGGAAGGATTAGCTGAGTTTTACTATGGAGCTTTTCTCCCCGGGCCTCCACCGAAAATGGACAAGCATCCAGTCGGATTTCTCTGGTCAAATGTAAAAAAAAATAAATAAAGTACCAAGGGGGTAAGTGGGAGTAAGCACTTTTAAGTAGCAGTAAATGGGTTTAAGCCTGTTTGTGTGGTGGTAAGCAGTGCTTACACTGGTTAAGCAATGTAGAAGCTAATTCAGTATAAGACACCATAACCGGAGGTTAGCATTGCTTACCTTCATGCAAACCAGCGCAAACCCACTTACAAATGCTCAAAAGTGCCTTAGTCACTCTGTAGCCAACAGCTCTCGTCCTGCCCAGCAACAAAATAATCTGTACTCCCAAGTTGCAACCCTCGGACCCTGCACATTATAGTCAAAGTGAGTTACCGCTAAGCCATGGCAGATACACATACAGCTTCTCTTATCACAAACATATCATCCAGCACAGTCATTCAACAGTATAGAAAATGAATGTGATTATGTAGATTAATACAAGCAACCATGTGTACATTGCTCAAATACAGTATTTTGAGCAGTCTATGTGTATCATAAAAACAGTGACTGTCCAATCATACTGTGAGAACAGTAGTCTTGCATAATACTTAAGAGAATAATAAAAAATGGTGCACGTCGAGGGGGTGTGTGGGCTTGCTTCATGCACAGAATGTCAAACCTGGGACATCGGTTCCATGGAACCGGGAGATGAGGCTGGCCAGGTGTGTGAGCAAACTGCTGCTTCTCAAATGCCTGGCAGGATGCTAGCAGTGGGAGAAACAGTGTAGACCAGCTAAGTCTAATCTTGACACAAAAACAGGTCTGCCACTGGTGGGACGAACCAAAAATTGTGAGTCACATCAATGTTTACACCTTTATCGGAAGATGATCAAGGCAAAACTCATATGTACATGAACTAAACAGATGAAGAGCCTGAAGAAGCTTGGGTCAGGACAGTATACTGGACGAGTACCGAGATGTGCAAACAGGGCAATGTGCGGAGGTATGGTATGGCTGGGCTATCAGCTGGAGAATGGATGATTGCTGTGTATGTGGAGCTCAGGGGAAGGAACCATGGGTATGACATTATGGAAGAAATATGCAAATGAAGCAGCACAGCAATAGTGTAGTGGGCAGAGCATCCGCCTAATGAGCAGGCATTCCCAGTTCGATTCCCATTGTAGCACAGTCTATTTTACATGGCAAAGCAAGTATAACCAATAGTTTTGTTGCAAAACCCACTAAATAACATATATATATATATATATATATATATATATATATATATATATATATAAACTGGAGTACTGCAAGAAATACACATGTGAAGTATCAGTGTCAGACTGAATAAGGCACTAGTAAGCAGGTTTATGCACAAATAAGCAATAGTAAGTGTATGTAAGCACTAGTAAGTGGGCTTCAGCCCTTTTTGCGCAGCAGTAAGCAATGACTACACTGGTTAAGCAAATCTGAAGCTAACACACTGTAAGCAAATGTAACGGCAGGTTGGCAGTGCTTACCTCTGCACAAACTCGCTAACAACTGACTAAACATGCCTTAACCACTCTGGATCCAACGGCCCTTGTTCTGCCCAGCAACAAAATAAAAGGCCTCTGCTAGGCTCAAACACAGAACCCCAAACAACCATAGGCAAAGTGATTTACCACTAAGCCATGCCAGATATACATAACCCTGATGTATTCAAAACATATCAACCAGCCCAGTCATTCAACAGTGCAGAGAATGTATTCCAACATGTACATGTATTTGTGTGAGTAAATATAGTAATATCTAAACAGATACAACATATCAATAGATGTAGATATCTGTATCTATATATCTATATCTATCTATCCTTATATATATATATATATATATATATATATATATATATATATATATATATATATATATATATATATATATATCTCCATAGAAATATACACACACACACACATATATATATATATATATATATATATATATATATATATATATATATATGTATGGCCACACATATGTAGACAGCAATAGTAGATTGACAAATACAAATATGTCTATATTCACCGTTAATGGGGTTGAAATGCCCCAAACAATATACATCATGTACAAATAAGCATACCCCTCCACCACAGCCAAACACATCCGCCCTGCAATAAACTAAAGTGTTACAGATCATATAAGCAGGACCAGACATGATATGTGCACAACATGCAAACAGTACTACAACCCACCTGTATGATGTCAGGCCAGTATTGGTAACATATCATGCAGTACAGTGTGGCTCCCTAGGAAATGTACAATATGGAAGCTATCAACATCCCCAGGATACATATACACAGAAACATATATGCAGATACAGATATACATATATACATACATATATATATATATATATATATATATATATATATATATATATATATATATATATATACATATACATATGTCTACACAGACACATGCAGAGATATGTACAGTAAGATACATATGTAGAAGGTACACACAATATGGAACAGCCACCATGCCTACAGTTAATACCTTTAAAACTGGGCACTGTATGGGCCACCCATACAAATGACAATCGTTGCCTGCAACATATGCCCACAGAGAGGTCATAGGATAACATTCCACACACAGGTTTGCAGAAATGGATGACCTTTATTTGTGCACCATTACAGTTTTATATGCCCTGTATTATAGATGTTCAGACACTGACATCCATATAAACAGAGTAATGCAACTGTGAAACTGTTATACTAATACAGTAGTCTGGAAAGGTTCACAATTGTTGCTGTCCAGGCCAAGCCCTTCATATTGTGCAATAGTAAAGACAGACTGGGCCACAGGATACCAAACTATCAACAGTAACTAATGCAGGTGTATACTTCAGCAGCCTCTATTTACACACTGTACAAACTCACTAGGTGGTAAAGACTTCAGTTGACCAAATGGGATGTAAATGTTACATAACAAGGCATAACTGACTCCATCACAAGCACACTGACAAACAGAACAGTCTGTATGGCAGGAGGCAGTAGGCCTGCATTAACCCAATTTATGCAAGTAATGTAAATATAGGTGAATTGTATGGTACTGTACATCCAGATACCTTAAGGCTGCACACCCCTGATTCCCCCACATTTTGTAACAGCCTAGATCATTTATGGTGCATCCCCCCTAGACTCAATAATACAGGGCCATATACCACTGCTACATACACTGGCCACTGGAGTGCATAAGGGCACACATGTATTGTGTATGTGAAGTCCACACATATATGGCCTCAGCCCCACCGCATGTGTGGGGGATACAACAGCAGTGGACCGATGGCACCAATGGCAGTGTGGTATACTCACAGCCCACTACAGAACAATCCCTGACAGCATGTCATATGTGCAAAGCTTGGTATGTAGGTGGAGGACAGAGGCTAGAATATAGGCCCATATGTGGAAAACTGTTGCCATACACTAAGCAAGTTGCTGGTGTCACAGGAAAGTCTGCAACATACCCTTAGACAGGGAATTGAGGTTAGAAACATAAATGGATGTGGCCATGTACTGATAGCACTCAACACACACACTGCCAGTGAAATATCAGACACAGTACCTGTGTGGCGGACAGACAAAACATGATAGGCACACCTCTGGTCACCAAGAGGATAGACCCACAGGTGAGAGCTATGCAGATAGACTGTATTCCAAGGTAAACTAGTATGTACACACACACACCCTGTAACACCAGTACTATACAAAGCATAACACAACTCTACACACACTCTGCCTGTAGTTCTGGAACCTCTAACAAATATGTGGCTGCTCTAAGTGTGCCGGTTCTCCTGTAATAGGTATTGCTACCTGCTGTCTGTAACACTGATGCCCACAAACAGGAAGGATGTCCATCAGACAGGAAAGGTAAAGGGATCACGCCCACATGATGTGGGGATTTATAGTAGGTGGTTTCCATGACAGTGGTAATTGGAGGTAGTACACAGAAAGATGCATGCAGTTAGCAAGTGGAGGACACTGATTGGTGCACAGGCCATCACCTGATCATGTGCATCACCTACTAAAGCCAGGCTGCAATCTATTCAAAGCAGCTCAATCCATTGACTGGAGAGAGAGGGAGAGAGAGAGAGGAAGAGAAAAAGAAAAAGAAAGGAAAGGCAAAGCTTTTCAAACAAAAAGCTGATGTCACAGGCATTTAGCCAGCTGTCATTCAGCAAGACATCATTCCCACAACAGGTATGTGAGGTATATATACATGTAATAGAATGTCATACCTGGTCCATCATAATGGTATTGTGGAATGAGCTATATGTGCCATCAGGTGATGTGATGATGTTCAGCTGAACAACTGCTATGGACAATAGTGTTTGTCCCTGTGGGTAGTGGGTCATAACTGTTAACTGTGCAGGTCAGCACTGACAGACAAGATGTAAGCCATCATAGTGTGTGTTGTGTAATGGGAAGTATGTATATTACATGGCCAGTAGTTGGTGGTGGAAGTAATGCCATTATGATGGACATGTGGGAGCCACAGCCCACCACTGGCAGGATACTCAGGTGAATCTGTACTGAAGCATGCCAGAATGCCATAGGTGTGTAATAGGTTTACCTGCAATCAGCTGCTACATATACCCCCCTAATGTCAGGCCGTGCCCATATGTGGCACCTGTCTGTGTTGTAGCAAGGCAGCACAGTGCAGCTGTGCAGGAAGGTGTGAGATTGTGGAGCTGATGTCTGAATGTACCCCACATATCAGTATGCATATGTGTACATATGTCACATATATACTATTTAAAGATATATATGTATATCAGCATGTATGCCCAGAAATATACATACACACATGTGTAGACATATATATGTGCCCATATATATATATATGAAGTCACATATATCTACACACATATAGATAAATACCGATATGCAAATGTCTAAATCGGTACAAACACACACACAAACAGATATGTATGGTAAGATATGTCCCGTATATTACTACCACAGTGATGTGTGCTATGTGTGAGGCAGCAGCATACATAGATAGAGACAGATATCAACAGCTGGTAGAGTGTGCACCAAGGACAGGTATATCACATGTTAGTCCAGTCCTAGCACCACAATGCCTCTGCCTATGAAGCATGCTATGGGAATATGGGGAAGTATGGCAGATACATATGTGGAGGTGGTCAGGATTGGTAGATATAGAGGACAGTCTACAGGGGTGGTATGTGACACATGTGGTGGGTAAACACTGTGGATGGTGTGTGTGGTCAGTGATGTGGACACACCATGGTCCCCAATATGGGCACGATGGGAACAAGGCTCCCACCAACTCCCACTCACAACAGCTTTCCACATCCTGAAGCTGCCAGGTCTGGCGGCTGAGAAGGAGGAGCATGTTGGCTGTGTGAATGTGTACTGGGTGCCTCAGATGGAAGTAGCACATCCCTCATGTGTTTGTGGAGCTTGGTATGGAACAGACCCTCTACCTGAGCTCAGGGCACAGGGACATGTTGGTGTGTGTCCGGGGGGTTGGGCCAACATCCCATGGGTGGTTCCATCTGATAGTATGGCTGTAACAGTACACGAGGAGGCCCCAGGTTGGCACACACATGTGATGTAGCCAGGTATCCTGGTCAGATGGGTGTGGAGAGGTGGATCAGCTGGCCAGTGGAAAATATACATGTTATTGTGTCACTGTCATAGTACATATGTTCGTAGTAATAGTCTACACAATCCCAACACATGTCCAACAGCATGCATAGAATCCCCCATAACACAGACGTTCAGATGTGCAGCAATCTCAGAGGAGCTATACCACTGGCATATATGTAACCATAGTGGCCCTGACAATGGCTTGCAAGTGAATAGTCTGTAACAGGCAGGCAAGGTTAGTGTCCACATAGGGAACATGGCTACAATTAGATAGCAGGTGTTGTGGTACACTACACAATCTGTCCAAATGGTAGTTAAGCTGTAGCCATACCTAATGAGTTGTGTATATAGTCTGCTGAAGCTGATATGGTGGTGGAGGTGACAGAGATGTGGCTGGAAGCACATACACAGGGCCAATATTGACATGTTGCTGTGATAACCTCATACATGTACTGTCATAACAGGGTTTGTTGCAACATGTGTCCTGTGAGGGATATGAAGTCAGTAACTGTCAGGGCTTTCACCATCTACAGACTGCAATTATCACACTACCTTCTGCAGTTCACAGATACGTGCTCAGTAGGTAACACATGACATCAAGGGCATGACACACTGCTCAGTCTGCAGATGAACCTGCAGATGCAGAATCCTCATAAACATAGTACTGACCTGGCAGGTATTACAACATGTAGGACAGCCATATCCACACACACATTGTTAAACCAACATTACTCCACATGCAATATAGCAGCACTTACAGTCTGTAGTCAGGTCAGGCACATCCCTCTCCTGTGTGTTGCCCTGTTTCCATGGTGTAAGTTGTTAGAGGTAAATCCCAAATCCATCTGAGATGCATTTTGCCAAATGACAGATCTAGTTCCTGCCCACAGTGGATGTAAAGGGCCAACACCAAAATGATGTTCCTAGATACTGGAGTGTATTACCATGCAATTAGGTATGGGAATATTACCACAACTGTTCCACATGCACTCAGCTCGAGGAGGACTTCAATTGGTGCAGAGGCCATCAGCTGATTATGGCCATCACTTATAAAACACAAGCTGCTGCCTAACAAAGCAGGTGTACATACCACAACCACCAGAGAGGGTGTAGGCAGGACAGACAGAGGCAAAGTATGTCAGGGAAGGTGTGGGTGAGTAAAACTTAAGCATGTTTGTGTCACACATCTACCAGTATGGAGTTTCAAACACCTGACTGACTATGCATAGCTATCACAAGTGTATGCAGTTATTGCATGCACCACATAGCTTACATGTTGGTGAGCTGTCCAGACATATATGTACTGGTGAGTGACAACTGCAACATTGTTGTGATACAGTAGGTGTAGCACATGAGCCTGTCCACATGAACAGGTGTCAGCGTCAACACAGCCACACTCTGTAAGGGACTCATACACATTGACACACTTGGCAGGGTAATGACTACACTTCCTAACCAGTTACCTTGCCACAATACAGTAATGCATAGGTATCAATTGGCCCTCAGGGGTTATCCTGGGGTTCTATGGTCAAAGGGTATGTGACAGTGTCTGACATTAGAAAGCATGCTTCAGTATGCAAATGGAGGTGGTACTGGGTGTGAATGTGGTCGGAAGCATCATACACCACACACACAGACACAGTGTGCTAGTACCAGCGTGCATGTGTGCAGTGCTTCATGGATGTATAGTGGTTGACGGTGCCAGACAAATGCAAAGGGTACCTGAGGGGTATACCTTGGCATCAGGCTGCATGAGAATGGTCTGCAGTATGGCTAAGGGGAGTAATGTCCAGAATGGACCACACAGGTGGGTATAGTATTCACCATCCAGTCTCCTGGGTTGCTATTGTGCATGGCCAGTGCTGTACAATGCATTCTATATGCCATGACATGGATGGTGTTTGGGATGTGCACATGTTCCACATTCATGTACAGTGGCATGTGGAAGTGTACCTGGATTGTCTGGCCCATATTGTGTACACAGAATGTTATCATCAGATGTGACAGCCCCTCCCCCATGTGGCGGGGCCAGGTAATGGACAGCAGGTTGACCCTGCACTTACATTGATAGCATGCTACAGGTATTCCCAGGTGTCAGTAGCATCTGTCCATACAGGGCATGTGTGTAAGGCATGGTATGTGCTTTGTGGATCACATTTGATGGAACCACAGTTGTTGCAGGCATCCAGTGGGAAACATAATGAAGGTGCACTATCTGCAATTATGTGCCTATCGTACTGATGGACAGGGTGCCATGGCTTCTGTAGGCCACTGCATTCACACCATAATTACTATCAGTCGCCAATATGCAGTGTACTTCACACATCATGGCTGTTGACTCGCCATGTGTGTGTGTGTATGATACATGGGTTGAGAGTGTTCTCTGGTTAATATTGGGGTTGCTAACTGTGATTGCCTGGCCTTGGTGTAACATGTATGGGTATGGATATGCAACCCAGCCTCTCGGTTATTTCACAGTTGTTTTCCCTGTACAGTGGATATTGTGATATGCACTAGGTCCACCACATAATAAAATTGCAAAACCTGCTACACATTGGGCCCAGGTGTCACACACACCCTCCTCCACACAGGATATGAGGTACAAACACACACAAACACACAGACACACACACGCACACACACACACACACACACACACACACACACACACACACACACACACACACACACACACACACACACACCTGTCATGTTTGGGAGTAGAACCCCTACCTAACTAGTTTATTATACTATAGCACTATGCAGTTATAGTACATGCCACGGTGATTACTGCTGTACTCCTTCCCCAAAGGTGTATATGACATTGGCTGACATCAGTGGGAATGTCAAAGTAGGGCATTTGACATGTACTGAGTGTGACTAGCCTAAAATGCATTGCTCCCTACATAGACAGTGGAACACACACAAAACATCCAGTACTGCCATGGGTGGGTATAGAACCCTACCAGAGTTCTGAATCACACTACAGCAGTATGCAGTTATGGCACACGCTACAGAGATTACTGGGCTACACCTTTCCCAGAGGTGTATTTTGGGGGTGGATGACATCAGCAGCCTTACCACAGTAGAGCATTTAAATTGTAGGGGGTGTGCCTACCCTACAAAACATTGCTTTTTACACAGACAGTCAGACAGACACACACAGTTGCCAAGACTTAACTAGTTTATCACACTACAGCAGTACACAGTTATGGCATGAGCCACAAAGATTACTGGCCTATCACTTCCCCAAAGGTGTATTTCACAGTTGATGACATCGGCACACTTGTCAAAGTGGACCATTGGAGATTGTAGTGTCTGTGAATGTACTCAAAAGCATTGTTCCCTACACTGACAAAGGAACACACACATAAACATCCACACTTGCCATGTCTAGGAATAGAACACCTACCTACATAGAATATCACACTACAGTGGGACTCAGTTACAGGACGTGCTATGGAGATTACTGGACTACAGCTTCCCAGAGGTGTATTACTAGGTGGATGACATCAGCTGCCTTGCAAAGGTTGAGCATTTGGATTGTGGGGAGTCTGGTTAGCCTAAAAAGCATTGCTCTCTACACAGACAGACATACACAGTTGCCATGTCTGGGAATAGAACTCCTGCCTAACTACTTTATCACACAACAGCAGTACATATTTACAGGATGTTCTGTAGAGATCATTGACCTACAATCTTCCCAGAGGTGTATTACTAGGTGGATGAAATCAGCTGCCTTGCAAAGTTTGAGCATTTGGATTGTGGGGAGTGTGGCTAGTCTAAAAAACATTGGGCTCTACACAGACACACACACAAACACTCACACACAGTTTCCATGTCTGGGAATAGAACTCCTACCTAACTACCTTATCACATGACAAAAGTACGCAGTTTCAGGACACACTATAGAGATTACTGACCTACAATATTCCCAGAGGTGTATTACTAGGTGGATGACATCAGCTGCCTTGCAAAGGTTGAGCATTTGGATTGTGGGGAGTGTGGCTAGCCTAAAAAGCATTGCTCTCTACACAGACAGACACACACACACACCAACACTCACACACAGTTTCCATGTCTCAGAGTAGAACTCCTACCTAACTACTTTATCACACGACAGCAGTACGCAGTGACAGGACGTGCTATAGAGATTACTGGCCTACAACCTTCCCAGAGGTGTATTACTAGGTGGATGACATCAGCTGTGTTGCAAAGGTTGAGCATTTGGATTGGTGGGAGTGTGGCTATCCTAAAAAGCATCTCTCTCTACACAGGCAGACACACTAGCACTCACACACATTTGCCATTTCTGGAAATAGAACTCCTACCTAGCTACTTTATCACATGACAGCAGTACATGACAGCAGTACACAGTTACAGGATGCACTATAGAGATTACTGGCCTACAATTTTCCCAGAGGTGTATTACTAGGTGGATGACATCAGCTGCCTTGCAAAAGTTGAGCATTTGGATTGTGGGGAGTGTGGCTAGCCTAAAATGCATTGCTCTCTACACAGACAGACAGACAGACAAACACATGGTTGCCATATCTGGGAATAGAACTCCTACTTAACTACTTTATCACATGACAGCAGTACTCAGTTACAGGACACTCTATAGAGATTACTGGCCTACAATCTCCCCAGAGGTGTATTTCTAGGTGGGTGACATCAGCAGCCTTGCCTAAGCTGTGCATTAAAATTGTTGGGAGTGTGACAACCCTAAAAGGCATTGCTCTCTACACAGTCAGACCAACATGCACACAAACACACACACACAGACACACACACACACACACACACACACACACACACACACACACACACACACACACACACACAGTTGGCAAGTCTGGGATTCAAACTCCTACACTAGGCCACAACTCTCCCAAAGGTGTAGTTCACATTGGATGACCTCAGCAGGCTTGTCATAGTAGGGCTATGGGGAGGGCAGTGTGTGTGCATGGGCCATTACCCATTCATCTAGGGGGTGACATGCCACACAGGGTCATATTTCACAGGTAAGTGTATGCAGTTGCTAAATGACTACTTCCTTGTACAGTCATATTGCACAGCTGGCACATGCAACACATAGTCTATACTGCTGACAGATACTGCTGGCTAGTATCTGCAGTGAGTGACATCTGCACCTCATGTGTTTGGGGCCCTTTGACTGTGTGCTGGGTGGGACAGGCCTGGATGGCTCCTTGTCACAGTCACCCTCTTCCACACATCTATGTCCATCTACATTTGGCTTATTATAGTGTGTTGTCCTTACATATATGTCTGTATTCCTATCCACTGTGTGTGCAAGGCATGAGTGGTGCATACTGATGAGTGTATGTACTAACAACTGAGACTGCTAGATATGTCTGGTCCACTGGTGTTTGCAGACATGCCCTTCATGTGTTTAAGTGTGTGAGCATGCCCAGTGTGACCTTTCAGTATGTTGTTGACTTACATTGCCTTCATTTCTCTGTGTATGAGCATGCCCAGTATGGCCATCTGTATTGCATGTGTGGTCAAGTCAAGGTAGTTTGTACTGCAGTGCTGCCATTTGTGTTGTACACTGACAGGTAGCATGCTCTCTCTGCAGGGTATCCATCGATCATTTGGCATTGACTGTTACTACATTTCTCCATAGCGGGGGGGCACACCTGACTATTTCCACATTTCTACACTGGATTCAGGGGGGCACACCTGACTGTTACAACATGTCTACGTAAGATGAGGGGACATACTTGACACTTGTACACATTTGCTAGGACTATACTTGTATGTCGGGTACTCCATTTCAGTCTGTGGTCTTACCTATCATGCTGGCTAGAGGCATACGAGTGTACTACCGATCCTAGTTTATAATTACCTATATATTAGTGTCTGACTTCCTAACCTTCACAACTAACATCCCACTGCCTGGCCTGCTGTAGTCAGTCTGTGTAGGCCTGGGGGGGGGGGTGCACATAGGCCTCATTCAGAGGCCATAGCATAGCATTTGTTTGTGTTTGTCTTCACCTATCCTGCTGGCTGTGACTGTTGTTGGGTATGTGACCCCCCCCCAACTGCCATGTGTGAGTCACTTACCTTGTGGTTGTCCCAGTATTGAGGGTGGTGCTGCAGAGCTGCCTATGTCGGATGCACATAGTACACTCCCTATACATGGTTAGGCACAGGTAGTGTAATGTTTGGCATCCCTTTTACTGTATGCGAGAGTCAGAGAGATGTGTTATTCCCTGGGTTCCTCCCATGTCAGTGTATGTGCTATGCATTGCCTCTTTGCCAAGGCCAGAGCATACTGGGCACATCTCCTTCTGCCTACTGGGGCAGGCTCAGGTTGTTCCTCCTCTGAGTCACTATGTGCCTGTGCAGGCCTTGGCAATGGTGGGAGGCTGTATGGCCCTGCCCTGTGCTGTTCCTGCTGCAGCTGTTTCTGCAGGATCATATTGTGTAGCATGGCACATACAAGGACAATTTGGGTACATGTAGCTGGTGAGTACTGCAAGTACTGCAAGGCCCCACCAGATGCGTCCAGGCACTGGAACCATGACTTGAGCATCCCAAACACATGCTCTATTATGATTCTTGTTTGTGCATGTGCCTCATTATGGAGTTCTTGTTTGGGTGTGTGTGCATTTCTAATGGGTGTCATCAGACACGGCTTCATTGCATCTCCAGCATCCCCCTCTAGGTGACCATGAGGGATGTCCCCATTGGCAAATCTCTGGTACAGCTGCATCAGATGCCAGATGTGGGAATCATGATAGCTTCCAGGAAAACCAGCAACGTTCATTATTATGCCCTGAGCATCACACACAACCTGGCAGTTGATGGAGGGGAAGCCCTTGCGGTTGATGTAGACCCTATCCCGCTTACCAGGTGGTGTTTGATGCATATGTGCATGCAGTCTATAGCACCCACTACCTCAGGGTAATCTGCTACTTGGTGGAACAGTTGCATATTGCTGGCCAACGCCTCATGGGTGTTGGGGAAATATACATGCTCACCGACATGTGCTGACATGGCACCCAGGTACTGGTGGAGTACCCTGGATGCTGATGCCTGTGAGATCCCCATCATATCCCCAGTTGGCCTTTGGAAGGTACCTGTAGCTAGTATTCCTAGGCCTACACATACGTTTGTATCCACTGGGTTGGGTTCCCCTCTGTTAGTTCTGTGTGTGTGAGGCGTGGCTGGCACAGCTCAACAATTTGCTGTAGGAGGTTCCTGTCCACCCTATAGTGCTCCACTATCTCCAGCTCATGTAGCCATTTGTAGGTTACCCTGGGTCTGTACACTCTTCTCCATCTCCTCACTGTGGGTTGCTCAGCAGCATTCACATCCCCACCACCCTCAGCCTCTTCCACAAGTTGTTGTATGGTAGGTATTGCAACCCCTAACATTTTGCAGTTGTGAGTGTTAAAAGTTCCCCACTTGTTTATACCGGTGGTGTAGAGTGTGGAAAAAAATGGAGGGGTAGGTGTTTGCATAGTTTATAGTAGTGTTCTGGGCTGGGTTGGTCTGCTGCCTGTGTAATTGGCTGGTTCTGATACATTTCATCTGCCAGCTAAGCTAGTACTCTTTGATTACCTTCCTACTGCTGGTTTCCCTTCCCATTGCCTTCCTGTTTAAGTCCATGCGCGCACCACACAAACAGAGTGCTCAAATGTGCACACAGCTGCTATTTCCTGGTTTAACCTCTTTTTTCTTCCTGTATGACCCAGTGTGCAGCCCGCACATCCGCTTAGGCTTTGTAAAGACTGCTAGGCAGGTTTAGACACACCCCCTAGCTTAGCTGTGCTAAGCTAGGAGCACAGCTAAGCTAGGGGATGTGTCTAAACCCCCTAGCTGTGCTAAGCTAGGAGCGACCCTAGGCCACAGGGCTCCAGTCCACTTACAGTATGCCTGACACACACCCCCATGATATCACCTACCTCCTAGGCCTGCACCCAGCTATTCATACTCTTACACTGTTGGGATCTGCCTCAGATCCTGGGGAAAACTGGGATTCACTATCCTTCCTCTCATTTGCATAGGATTGCCTGCTAATGCATAGTTACATGTTTCACACCGAGCCTCCCCCCTTATCAACCACTACTCACTGGCCAGGTTGTCTTCTGCCTGCCATTGACTTGCATGGCAGAATACTGATTTTAGTTAGAATGCTTAATTTAGGTTTGTTTTGTTATTTTCCCCCCAATCCCATTTGCGCACTGCTGCCCTACGCTTAAACAGCCGAGATCGGCTAATAAGAATTAAAAGTTGATTTTTTAAGTTTTGTACTGTTTGCAATGCCAGTGGCCTTATACATGGCCATTGCCATGCTTACTACATGATATGCAGCATTTATTTGGGGCTGTCATAGCTCCGTTTTGGATTTTGCAGGCATGTACTCAGTTACTAACCAAGTACATTTCTGCTGATTGCACTAGTCCTGCACGGACAGTCGCAAGCTTCCTGGATTGCAAATTCACCTCATTTGCATGGATTTCTCCTGCAAATGGGGCAATTTGCATACAAGGACTTTGTCTGTGCAAGATTAGTGCAGGAGCGCTCGTGCATACCCCTGCAGGCTGTTCCTGGATCGCACAGTGGACATATTGCCTGCTTGAGCTCCTGCATCGCTCATGCATACCATGCAAGCTTTTGAGAATCTGGGGGAATGTTCTTCACCAGTGTGTCAAGTACAGGTAATTCCCAGTAAAAAACAAGTCCATTTAATTTGTTTACAGTAGCATTTTAGGCTGCTATGAAGCTAGAAAACAATATATATATATATATATATATATATATATATATATATATATATATATATATATATGTATATATATATATGTATATATATATATATATATATATATATATATATTATACATTTCTACTATTTTACACTTATTAAATACAGCTTTATTGTTTAGCTAGCATACAATTTAAAAAAAATAATAAAAAAAAGCACATGTATGTGTATGTGTGTGTGTGTCTGCGTGCTTGTGCGTGTGTGTGTGTATGTGTGTGTGTGTGTGTGTGTGTGTGTGTGTGTGTGTGTGTGTGTGTGTGTGTGTGGGGGTCATCTGTGCTCAAGAGAGAGAAAGAGAGAGTGTACAACCTAATAGAGAGGGACAGAGCAGAACATTCTAATGCCTGCTGACTCTGACAGGCAGTCTATCAGAACACATTCCATAAATGATAAGAAGTATCAAACTCTAATGTCTGGTATTACTGACTGACTTTAATACTTAGTGATTTACCAGCAAGTTGAATACTCCATGAAGGACAGAGCAGAGATATGCAGCAAAATCAGAGACATTAAGGAGGCATCAGGGTTGCACTGCCTTGCATTCTATGATATTTGTTTTCATTCATTTGGTTACAATGAGATATCTAAGGTATAATCACTCAAAACACTTGATGCGACTGATGTGTGTGTGTCTGTATGTGTGTGTTTGTTTCTGTGTTTTATGTTTAAATGTGAGTCAGTCTGTGTATGTATATATAATGTCTATGTGTATTTATTAAATACTTATGCAGCTTATATTTTAGATGTAAAGTACTCCCTCCAGTAACAACTAATTATGCTACAGCAAGTTTGAAACATTAGACAGAGTAACTATTTTATATCAAAATATGTATCAAAATGTATACTGTAATAAAAAAATCAAGCACAAAACAATTTAACAGATATACCATTCTCTGACCACACTAATGCCTTGCAGTGAGTGTTATTGGAGAAATAACACCCTTCCTGAGATTCCAGGTTTGTATTGGCCCTCATTCTGAATTATTGGGCCTCCCAACACACCTGTGTGGGCATTATTTATCCCGGTAACACACATTTGGCTCTTTGTTGTGATGGCCTTCTATGGGCTGCTTTTCATGTCAATACTGCAGTTATGAGGTGCTGCAGAGCATTGGTTTTGCCACCTCCCTTAGGCTTTTACTTTGGTCATGTAAATAGTTAATAGCCGAGCTGCTATGGAAACATGATTACTAATATTAAAGCAGCCATAATGCTCCACTATACAGCCCTTTACCTGGCATAGTGTTATTATGCTTGATGTCATGCATACAAAATCAGCACTGGGCCTCATTTTGTATCCATTCTGTACTATTAGGAAGCCTGCAGAAGCATTTTAAATCTTTTTGAATAACCTCCATGAATTTATCCTCTAAATGTGTCTAACCATTCTCTTAGCTTTCCATTATGACATTTGTATGATCTCACCATGTCTTTAAAACACCTGTAGGAAATACTTCAGTTTTGTTCTAAAACTAACTTTATATTGAAATACAGTGACTCAGTCCTTCTACAAGTAATCATGCAATCTTCCAATAACCAATCTGTTCTAGCGGATGGCACTCCTTTACTAAGTTATTTTTGAATCATATCACAATCCATTTTAATTGAAAGCATTGTATACTTAGACTTGGTATATGTTTATGATGCACACAGGAATGCCTCATGCATTTTGGCATTTATCCATGTCCATTAGTTAGTAATATGCTATCTTCATGTGAGTTGACCACAAATATAATATTTTTAACAACAAAGATTTTTACTCACCAGTGCAAGTCACCATGCCGGCGTGTCCATCTGTAGTAAAATTGTCACTCCCATGGAACAGATCACAAAAGGTTAACTGGGATTCAGATTCATTGCATTTAATTTCTCCATTAAAGAATCTCTCCTCTCTTTGTCTATGCTTTGGCATGCTCACTATTGATTTAGGTTCACTGCATTCCAGCATGCGACAAGCCACCTTCGCAATATCCATTGTGAGTTTTTCCTCATGCAAAAGGATCCAAGAATCATCAAGATTCAATACAATGTAGGATGAACATGGCTGATCTTCAATAGCTTTAATTCTTTGTTTTCCTAGAAAACAACAAAGACTTGTAAAATATTTAATAATTCAGTTACATTTTCAAATGATACTGAAGCATTTATTTCATTTATCTCTGTATGAATAAAATAAGTGACAATATGTACTATTTCAATGCAACCAGGTTATTTCCCAGACCTTGAGTCAGCCTTTGATTTACAGAATAATCATAGAAAATGCCCTTGCTGCCGCTTTGGTGGCAAGGAGGTTTAAAGCCCTGACAACAGCCAAGCTGACCTGGGTTCCATTAGCATCTCAGATGACTGACAGAGTGACAGGAAGAAATGGGTGTGCCCGTCCTGGGAGGGAGGGTACTCATTATTTATGTTCCCTAAGGGGAGACATAGTACAAAAAGGTGAATTGCCCCTGGACATAGTTAATGGACATGAAGGCAGGGCAATAGAAAATTTGACAGGGCATGCAAAAAAAAAATTGGATGGAATTAAAGATTTCCAAGGCCCAAGATAACCTTAGGATCCAGGATCATCCCCAGCTAATACCATAGCACCTGGAGGGGGTAGGATGATGGCTGGTTGACCCAATATGGATGTGGGATACTGGGGGTTTTGCCAGTATGATGAAGTCTGAGGGAACCCCAAAAAATTCACCTGCCATAATTTAAGGTTTAAGTCTGTCACATGGTTATATAATGAATCACCATTACCTTTCATTCCTTACAAATCATAACTAAGCATTCAATAAACGTGCTCTCAAAAGTACAGATGTTTGTACCACAGTATGTTTTAAAAAAGATATATAGAAAAAAATGCACAAGGGTTTATATACCTCCCTACCTCCCACATCAAGTGCTTTGATCACTACCCCTAATCTGTAGATTAGGTTGCACATGCTAAATGTAGCAAGACAAATTGTTTAAATAACAACTTATCTTTTCTATTTCTCAAGTTAGCCATCCTCTGAGTCACTCCAAGCACTAAAACCCAAGATATTTGATAAATCAAAACCCAGAAGGTTCATGCAGGCAGTCTAGCTATTCATCAAAACAGTCACAGATCATTAAGTCTTATTTTCTAATTTCTTTTATTTAGTAATAATACTACTAGGGAAAAACAATAATAATAAAAAACAGTGACAACAGAATTGATAAATCAAAAGCTAGAATTGTACAATATTAACATTTAACAATATTTAACATACCAATTTTTGACAGGAAAAATCCTTTCCTTCGTTTTGGTATTTGTCTTTAGTTTCTTCAGTTGCTCCTAGTAAAGGTTTGTGTTCTAAACTTAGTCTTGTGGAAGAGGAAACAAAACTAGTTCTGGATATGTTCCTTGGTAGAGGTTATCCTTTCAATTTTTTAACTAGAGTTAGAGACCAAGTAATGAGTGAAAGGAATGTTAGACATAAACCCCTACTAGGAGCAACTGAAGAAACTAAAGACAAATACCAAAACGAAGGAAAGGATTTTTCCCAGGCCATGGTTTTAACATATGGTGAGACCTCAAGTGATGTTAAAAGGATCATCAAAAATAATTGGGCTATGTTGAAGGGAAATAAAGATTTATGGTCAGTTATTGGGTTTGAACCCTTGTTTACCTATAGGGTTAACAGCAATTTGAAATGTATATTGGAAAACAGACGCCCAAAAAGAACCATAAAAAGAAAGGGACTATCAAATGTGGTGCTTGTGACTATTGTTGCTATATTCTTGAAGTCCCCATGGTAAAATTGGGTCCATATGAAATTGAAGTATTTTTCCCCAGATCCATGTATAACTACTGGTGTTGTCTATTTAGCTTTATGCAAAGATTGTGGATGTTTCTATATAGGGAAGACGGAAAGGAGGTTAAACCGTAGGATTTATGAACATTGTTATAGCATTACAAAAAAGATAAAAAAATGCACTATTTAAACATATTAACATTAATCCTGCCCACTCCTTTAGGTTTGCTATTTTAGAAGTAGTTAATGTGGATTTTAGAGGGGTGGATTGGACTAACAAATTATTAAGAGCAGAAGCTAGGTGGCAACTTAAGCTAAATGCCACAGAGGTTCCAGGTATAAATGATGCCATTAGTATTAAACCTGAACTCAGGTTCAGGGCTACAAAAGTGTGATATGTTAGTTTTAATATTCACAATTGTCTAGTTTTTTATCTATTATTATATTCTTTTGATATTAGAAGTACTGGTTTTATTAACACAGTATTTTGTATACATTCATCATTATTTTAAACACTGCCATTTTAAATGTTAATTATTGGCTAATTAGACTTATTATCAACAAGTATAAAAAAAGATGAGACTATGTAATTGTGTTCTGAAGAAGTCATTTGATGAAAGCGCTTGACTACTGTGGATGTATTTTTCCTTTGTTAATTTTATTAATAAGTTTTAGTTTGGGTTGTTGTATATCGGCTCCAGAAGTGGATTTTTGGGTTGTGAATGGATGTTATTAAAGATGAGAAATACATGTTAATATCATCAGTGACAGCATTTAGTGACATTTCCTTATGTCTTGACAAACTGAAGTTAAATGAATTGCAAGGTTCCTCCATGGGTTACGAATGACCATTATCCTGCAATCAAAATCCATACTGTGTAACTCCATATGTGTCTCTTAAAAGATCAGTAGCACTGTGACTCTAGCAAAGAGACAAAGTGTACTCAATTTATTTATCCAGCACAAAAAATATTAATATGCCTATAAAATAAACTGTAAATTAAATATCAAATCAGATTATTAAGACTTGAATTAAATATACATCCATGACATAGAAGGCATGTACACTGCAATGTATATGTATTAATTTTTGACAGCCGCTCTATTCATTTAGTCCCATAAACCATATGTTTGAGGAATATACCAAAGTATTTAATATGTATAATGTATGACAATCTGACAAAGATACTCAAATATCTCTGTTTTGGCATATTGGATGTAATGGACACAGGGAATATAACATTGTGTTCATGGATCTGACTCTGTCCTTAAAATGCAAAATTAGCATTGATATAACTGGGGTATCCTCTTTGCATGTGTGATATAGAACCAAACAACCCTGCTAGCAAAACAGGTTAATATATAATTCCTTCATTGACAGTGTACACAAATTACCACTATTACTACAGCTACAGCTTGGCTAAACATTGCAAAATGAAACACTAATTCTAATTAAATCAAGAAGATTTCTTTACCTTAAATAAGAACAACTACAATACTCCATAACCTTTAAACTTTTAGTCTGATTCTTAAACATCTAGGGGTGATTTCCAGACAGACACTCCTAGAGACAATGCTCATTTTGTGGTGGTAATAATGAAGTATGTACATGCCAAGCTACATGTTCTGTGGGTGTGGCTTATTTGTGGCTATCAAGTTTCATGTAGATCATGATTTCTTGGTAATGGAGCACATACTTCACTACAGAGATGGTGTAGGCGCTTGTAAATTAGTAGTTGATCATTTTAATAATTGGAAGAAGGATGATATTAGACATAAGGAGGTAATGGTGCATAACTTGATCATAAAAGTTTATGAGTCTGTACAACATATGCTTTGCTTTCTAAAGTAGTTTGCCTGAATGTCTGTCATTCAGTGTTATAAATGGCAGTGTATATTCTAGTTGATGATATACAATATTTTCACAACAACAACAACCGATTACAAGTTCCAGTCAGGTGATTTACACATTTATGTTTTAAAATATTTACTACATTTGAAATAAAGATCTCTACATGGTAGATAAATGGCAATACAAGGTTAGGTGGAATATAACAAGCTGTATATTTACACTGGAGGTGTTTTGTTGTAAGTGTCTGATAATTGTGTCTGATTCTTGTTCATGTCTGACAATATCAAAACATAGTATTAGTTTGTTGGTGATAGGTAGTTTGTGAGACTAGTACCAATGGCAAAGCTGTAGGAGCTGATGCTGTAGATGTTTCGCAGTTCTTTGCAGTTATTGTTTTACTTGGATAAAAAGAAGTCATCAGTGTATAACACGATTTTGAAGTAAGGGATTGCAGTTGATAATGTGTTTATGACTATACAGTAAATAGAACAGGTCTAAAATTGGCCCCTAATGTGCTTACGTACTAGATGGTGGAGATAATGATAAAAGTACATTAGACACAGGTTTTATTTTGGTATATTTGGTAGCTTTTGAACTAGGTTGAACAGAACTTGCTAACTGATATGTTCAAGTCTGGTAATTAGTTGTTCATGATCTACAAAACCAAAGGTCAGACATAAGGCAACAAATATAGCACACTGGATAGCTGTCCCTAGCTCATACTTTAGTAGATGTAATCAGTAGGATATATAGGGCAGTAAATGCATTGTAAGTTACCCAAAAGCCTTGTTTAGTATTGTTTAGGGTTTCAGTACCCTGAATGAAATTTAGTACTTGTCTGTAAATTAATTTTAAGTGTTTTGCTTATTGCAGTTAATTTGGCTATAGGGTGAAAGTGTTTTTGGACTGCTGATGCGGGTGCTTTGGGAAGTGGGTCAATGATTTTAGTTTATTATTCATTAAGAAAGTGTCCAGTTGTAATTGTAAGGCTATAAACAAAGTGTCAAAGAAAATACTTTAAAAGACCAAAAGCATAAGGTTCAGTTTAGGTATCTTTATTTTTGCACAAGGAGACAAAAAATGCAGTTACACAGTTTGTCTGACTATAATCAGGAAGTGTCACAATTATTATACCTTTTTTTCAAGGCATTGCCCAGTACAGCTGATGTAGCAGACCACCAGTTCACAATTATGTTACTTTACAGATGTTTCTCACATTTCTAGCTGACTCTTCAAAGTTTAAAAAATATTTTTCAGTAAACAGGCTAGCCTTGATGACCACCGGTCAATTATAACTTTCTTGCTACGTGATGTTAGAAGTCTAGGTACTATGGCTAATTCAAGCACAATGCAAGTACCGATTTCTGAAGCAGTTCATTGTTTATAGTATCTAACTTTCTTGCAGCTTGTGCAATTTTTCATTAGCACGAACAGAGCTTATTGTCCATAATGAATGGATCTACAGAAATTATTATTCTCCATTTAATTTCCTGACCTAGTAGAAAATCCCCTGCTTTCCAGTACATTTCCAAAGCATAAACATGTATTTTGCTGTGCTAGCAAACTAGGTCAGAGTGCATCTTGCAGTGTCAGAAAGCACAATTTCAGAAAAGCATGTTTTCAGTTTCAAATAAAGCTAATGCTGCATATAGAATAAAAATGTGTTAATCTTCCCTTATTTAAAATAAGCATTGCATACATATGTTAATACATATTTTTCTAACATTTCCCCCCGTTAATACTTTTTATTCTATTTCAAAAGCATAAACAATTTGTTTTTTCTCCTAACCTCTTTCTTTGAGGATTTGCAGCTAAGAGTCATTAGTTTAAACTTATGAAAGTGTTTTCTTTTTCAACAGTTCTTCAATTTTAGTACTTTGATACAAAGTCTCAGAAACTGACATGTCTATAAAATCTTTGATTAATTTTTTCATGCAGGGAATACCACAGCAAATACATGCTCCTAACAAAAGTAATCCCACACAAATGGCAATCAGGATGTTCATTAGGATGGAACCCCACCCCCAAACAAATTCTGGAAAAAGTCCGTCAGTGGGTTCGGGTCTGGCCTGGTCATGTCTGACACTTACTGAATCACTTTTAAATGATCGTTGATTTCATGTTTATTGTCAGGAATGCATGAACAACACTCGTCTTTGATTAAAGTGCATGTACCACCTCTCGCCGCTAGGGTGAAGTCAAGAGCCATGCGGTTTTGAAGCACCACAGTTCTCATTGCATTCAGTTCATCAGTCATTAATTCAAGAGCAGAAAAAGTTGCATTGCTCATAACCCCGAGAAGTTTGGATAGCTTTATCAGTTTTCAAATTGATTTAACTGCACCATATGCAGGGGCTATGCCAGCCCAGGATATGATAGTGTCACTCAAGTCCATGTGTGCTAGTTAACTCTTGTCTTTCATTGAGTTATGTTTTTTCCAGCCTGCTACGATCTGTCCCATCAGATTTTCTGGTTTCTTAATTGGATTTTCAGGTTTCTTTGCGACGTCTCTGATGTTTTGAATTCTCCCATGAGGCAAAGCTGTAGTGTGTCGTATGGCCGGGACCAGGTAACCCAAAAAACAACTGCCGGACCAATTCTCAGGCAACCATTTGTATGCCTTTTTTCCACATATGAAATAACAGTTTTCTACCTTAATATTGATATACACCTTCCCTGCATGAAACATTTTCTTATCTATAATAGACAGTTGCTTTAAAAGAACAGGACTATGTTGTATATCACTGACAGTTTTATGCAAGGACTCAAAGTATGAGTCATAATCTGCATCACAAATTGTTTCTGTATTTTTAAAAATTTTAGGTTTAATATAACATTTATAAGAAACCGTTACATTACATTTGCTCCAACCTACTTGAATCGTTTCATTCTTAAAAACGCATACAATTCCTGTTTGTGTAAAAGGTAGGATTAATGCAATTTTGTCTCTAGATTTTACAGGTGTAGTCTCAAAAATCAAGTTTTCCCAGGTCTCATTGACCCCTAGGGGGACAGCAGCCATCAATAATCCCCCGTATGCTGTTGGTATAGCTGTGCAAATCCAACAATTCAAAACATTAAAAGTCTCAGCATACACATATTTGATTGCTTGGTAAGTGTTAAAGTTTGGATGCCAGTCTATGAGTGTTGAATCACGTTTGTTTAGTCTAGCTGGTGTGGCTGAAGAAAAGAAAGGCCACAGCAAAAGCCACAGCAAAAAGAACATTGTCACTAATGCAGTTATTAAGATGATTATGCAACTCTGCTGAAGTCATTCAGTATTTTTATTATCTCTGGGTCTTGTCATTTTACTGCTGCTGTGTGTTAGCAAGAGTTTTATCAAGTTTAAAGTTTTTGACTAGTTTACAGTGTGTCAAATGAATCCAAGATGAACATTCTGCAATTTTGACTGATGTGGGCTTGCTCAGCAGTACTTGATACGGACCTTCCCACTTTGGTGTTGTCCAATTCTTTTTGATTGTCTTTACCCAGACCCAAGTGTCTGGGGCTACTGCCACTTCGGATGGTTTGGTTTGGTCTTTATCTGAAACAGAATTAAACTGTAAAAGATGTTTGTTATTCAGCATACTCCTCGTATACTCTGCAAGTGTCCAATCTGCTTCCTGGTCTGCAGGCATGAGAGGTTTCCACTGAGGTATATAATAAGCTCCTCCGAAAATCTTTTTGAAAGGTGTCAATCCTTTTGCATTTGGAACAGTTCTCATGCTCAACAGTGCCAGGGGCAAACAGTACACCCAGTTCTTCTGTGTATCAGCCATGAGTTTTTTTAAGTTTATTCTTTAAAACTCCATTGTGCCTCTCTACTAACCCTGCAGATTGAGGGTGATATGCACAGTGATGTTTTAAAGAAATCCTAAAATACTGGCTCAACTGTTGTATAGTTTGGTTAACGAAATGTGTACCATTGTCACTGTAGATCCTTTCTGGTATGCCAAATCTAGGAATAATTTCTTTAACTAGGGTCTTTGCAACAGTGGCTGCATCTGGTTTACTAGTCGGAAAGGCCTCCACCCATTTGGAGAACATATCCACAATGACAAGGCAGTCATTTTTATTTTCACATTTGCTAAATTCTATGAAATCCATACAGATAGTATGAAATGGATACGGTGGTGTAGGGAAACTCCCTTGCTTGGGCTTTAATGCCCTTTGTGCATGATGTTTATTACAAGTGTGACATGACAGGCAAAATGTTTTAGTGTAGTTTGTAAACCCGTACGTAGTGAATACCCGATTCACTAACTGTACCATCCCCTCTGTTGAGACATGGCTCTGCCCATGGCTCAACAAAGCTGCATATCTAAATAAATCAGATGGTAATATCGGTTTTCCCTCTTTGGAGATGTACAGCCCTTCCTTGAGAATTGCTCCTCGTTTTTTCCATTTTTGTTTTTCAGCTTTTGTAGTAAGTGTCTGCATTGTTTTTAACATTTTTAAGTCTAAAATCTCAGAAAGTTGTAATTCCTCATTTAAAAGAAATGCTTCTGAGGCTGCTTGCTTTGCAGCTGTGTCAGCTCTCGCATTGCCTTTTGAAATCCTATCTTGTTGTTTTGTATGAGCTATGCATTTACAAATAGCTACTTTTTGAGGCAACTGAATAGAATCTAACAAATCTAAAATAAACTGTGCATGGTTAATCGGTTTGCCAGTAGATGTCACCATTCCTCGATTCTTCCACTATTGTGCAAAAACATGTACATAGAAAAAGCATACTGGCTGTCTATAAAAATGATTATGCTTTTACCCTTTACTAAGGTACATGCCCGTGTCAAGGCAGATAAGCTATGTGGTAGAGGTTTTGCTTCCACAATCTCAGTATCAGAAACTACTGCATAACCTGTTAGGTTTTGTCCTGTAGGACTCCTTTTGCATGAGACATCCACATAATATGTCACCTCGGCATCATCTAAGGGAACATCCGTGAGGTCTTTTCTAGGCAGTGTCTTTTGCTCAATTACCTGTAGGCAGTTATGGGGTGTGCCATCCACAGGAGTTGGGAGCAAGGTAGACGGATTCAAAGTAGTACATCGTTCAACTGTCATGTGAGGTTGGCTCAGCAATATAGTCATACAAGAAAGATGCCTAGCAGGGGAAAGATATGTTACTTTTTCTTGCAGTAAAATGATTGCAACTACATGAGGCACTCTGAATGTGAGAGGGTGGAATAACATGACTGAGGCTGAAGCCTGCACTGCCATTGCAGCTGCAACTACTGCTTGTACACAGTGGGGTAGAGACCGTGCCACTGGGTTCAGTTGTGATGAATAATAAGCAATGGGGCATTGTTTGTCCCCATGCTGTTGAGTCAATACTGATGTCATATAACCTTGCTAGCAATCTAAAATTTGAAAAAAAACGTTTGCGATAATTTGGTAATCCTGAAAATAATGATGATGCTGTCAATTGTTTCAGTTTGCAGAAGGTTAATTCTGCTTTTGGTGTCCACTGTATTAAATCTTGTGCTGCCATAGGCTTCTTAAAAGTCAGGTCGGTTAAAGGTGCAGATTCCAAAGCATAGTTTGGGATCCAGCTTCGACAAAAATTAGTTGTACCCAGGAAGGACATCATTTCCTTTTTGTTTGTGGGTTTTGGTGCTTGTAAGATCACTACTTTTCTGTCCTCATCTAATGTTCTGCCATCTTTGGATATTACATATCCAAGGTATTTCACTTGTTTTCTCTAAAGCTGCAATTTATTTTTGCTTACTTTGTGTCCTTCAACTGCTAGGAATTTTAATAATGCTATAGTATCTTCCTTACAATCTCGCTGGGTAGGGGCGGCCAGCAGGATGTCATCAACATAAAGTAAAATTTGACTACCTCTCGGTGGGATAAATCTTGCTAAATTACTTGCCATCTCTTGTGAGAATATCGTTGGGCTTTCACTATAGCCCTGTGGTAGTCGCGTATATGTATACCGCTTCCCCTGAAATGTAAATGCAAACCAATACTGGCTGCCAGGGTGTATCGGTATCGAAAAGAATGCGTTGCTGATATCTACCACAGAAAAATACTTCTGTTGAGGTTTTAAATCATTTAACAAGGTATGTGGATCTGGCACCGTAGGTGCTCTTGGTATTACTGCTTCATTTACAGCTTGTAAATCTTGGACCATATGCCATTCTTCATTTTCTTTTTTAACTGGGAATAAGGGTGTGTTACATGGCGAATCAGGAGATTTCACCAGTATTCCCTTCTTAAGTAAAGCTGCTATGATTGGTTTAATACCTGCCTCTGCATCTTTTCTCAAGGGGTACTGTCTCTTTTGTGGCCTAAATGCTGACTTTGGCGTGATAGTAACTGGTCCTGCTGTGCGAATAAGTCCCACGTCTGACTTTTCTGTTGACCAGAGAGTTTCTGGTATGTCTAACAAAGCTTTTTCTTCCTCTTCTAATAAGAGGGCTTCTCAGCTGCCTTTGCTGGACTGCAAGTGTACAGCTGGATGTGTTTGTGTTATCCAGTTCAGTTTCTGTTTTTGTATTCCCTGTTCTGACAGTTCTGATTCTGCCTGTTTTTCCCATTTTGTGATTTTTTCTTCTAGGTTTATCCATTTTAAATTTTTATCTTTAGTTAAACTAACATGCGGTAATAGATTCGATTTGTAAAGTGAAAAGAACTCCTGGGGTAATGAACAGCTAACTACACTGTTCCCTTTCATCTCCCAGTACAAATTACACAGCACTAATCTGTTTGTGTGATTTCTAAACAATTCTTGTTCATATTCTTTGTCAGGTCCTGGTGTATTACAATAATGCAGAGTACAGTACAACAGGTGTTGTATGTCAATACAAAGGGAGGGGAACTTACTGATAGCTACATTCATTAACTCTTCAGTTACTGCTCCAGGGCCAGTTGTAACTAAGTCCTGGCTGTATCAGTAAAATGTTTCACCTTCCGTTTGCACTGCAAAAGTATTAGTTTGTCGCTGTGCTTTCATACCCTGCATGGTTGGAACTACTGCTATGCTTAATAGTTGCATAAGATCTCTGCCCAAAAGGTTCACTGGGCATTTTGCAGAAACAACAATTTTGCTTTTCTGGGTTAATCCTGAAACAGGATCTGTTATTGCAATGTTATGGGAGAGAGGCTCCCGATATAGCTGTCCATTAGCTGCTTTTACTAGTATAAAGTCATGTGATTCTGAATTTTCTGGTAGTTTGGAGGGATGTACCAAGGTTTGTGATGTCCCTGAATTGCACAAAAATGTGACTTCCTTCCCTTTTACCAGGAGTGTCACTTCTGGTTTTGTGTTAGCTAGATAGAGCTCTAAGCTCAGTAAGGCTAGGTCTAATATTTCGTTTTCTTCACTATCAGTAGCTTTTTGCACTTCCTCTATTATCACATGTTCTGCTCCTTCTATCACATTCTCTTTTGTCCTTTCTCTATTACTCCTATCTAGTGATTCCTGACTTTCATATAGTCAGTCCTCACCTTCATCGTTTTTGTCTTCCACTGCTGCCTTCTTATTTTTCTTGCAATCCCTTGCCAAGTGTCCCTTTTTCCCGCATTTGAAGCACTCACCTCTTTTCTTTCTCTTGCTGATCAGATTGTTTGTTTCCCTGGGCATTCTTTTTGCCCTTTGGTCCGGACTGTACTAAATAAACTTCTCCATCTTCCACAGCAAATACTTGGGCTTTCTTTTTTTTTTTGTTATTAAAATGCCTTTTGGCATGTCTAGCATATTCAAGCAGTGATTGTAATCTGCGTGTTTGATGGTCTACCATATGTTTAGTAATGAAACTACTTATAGGTGCAATACAGCCTTTCAAAAATGCATTCTTTAACTGCTGCTTATATGGGGAATCTTGTGTCTGGTCTTCAGGCACCTGCATTCCACAGTGGTTGTTAAAACATTCTAATAATCTGGCAAAATATCTATCAACAGTTTCACTTTCTTGTTGGATGCATTGATTAATGCAAGTCCAGTCTGCTCTAGGCTTCCATTTTTCAGAAATTTGGTCTGTCAGACCTTTCACTCTGTTATCTATTTCTGCGCTGCTATGTGGGAGGGGCCTAAGTGCAGCGTCATGGGGATTCCAGTTGCCACTGATCATGTGCCAATCTGGACCTACTATTTGTCTAACTACTTTTTCTACTTCCTCTCCGTTTAAGTGATAACTTAATCTCATGCCCTGTAAGTCTTCTAAAAACTTTCTAAAATTAACTTTTGGATGGGGAATTTCCACTGTGGCTTTCTGGATGTCTTCCAGTGTCCACGGTCTGTATACTAAGAGAGTTGGGTCCTGCCCTTCTTGTCCTGCCTGAGGATTTGGTACTTCTATGAGTGGGCATATCTCTTCTTCACTCATAGCCCGTGAATTTCCATTCATTTGATATAATTCAATATCCCCTTTTAAATTACGTGTTCGTGATCTAGTCTCAATAGGATCTCTAACAAACGGTAGTGGTTTTACAGGAATAATTGGATATCGTGGAGTTGGGCCAGTTTGTTCTTTTGCTTCATATTCCGGTAAGGGAGCTGGTAAGGGAACCGGAACCGGAGGTGGCGGAAGGGCCGATGCCATAACTAAGTTATCCTCTTTGTCTAGAAACATTGCTTTTGAATTTTTATTCTTTTGTTCTCTTCGGTTTGCTTCCTCAATCCACCTGTGTGCCTGAGGAACTCCTAATTTGCGCTGTTTTTTAACCCGACCTTTAGAATCGTTTTTTAACTGTCTAATAAGTTTGATAAGCAAGGATCTTTCTAGTTTCCCATCAAATTCATATTTATTAACCCATTTAGTATAATATCTAATGTTGGTGCATTGTGATTGCATATATTTTGCGTCTTTGGTTAACGGTGGGCTTTGGGGTCTTTTTGTTTTTGTGCACGTATTACCCATTTTGTTCTAACCTTTTAAATGTTACATAACCCTTTTGTTTTTAATGTGGTACCACCAAGTGTTTACAGTCCCTTCAGACTACCTGCCTTCTTGTTCTGTTTCCCTGATCTATGACAAGATAGCAATATTTCTGTCCCTGAATTTTAACAAAATTCTCACAGAACAAATACAATCAAGTACCTGATCTAAAACAGTAAAAAGTAGATTCACCCTACCTGAGCCTCAGCTATTGGTCACTCACTGTTCAAATGAAACCCGCCTTCAGTCGTAGATCAGAAAAGTGGCTGGCCTCTTTTGCACGACAATTCAGTCGGAGGTCTTTCAATGAAAAAGATCTGATGTGGTATCTCCCCTGCGCAGTTTAATTCCACCTGGCCCATCTGATCCCAGGCTATATGAGGGTTTCCGGTCCAAAGGACCAAAAAAAAATGTCAAAGAAAATACTTCAAAAGACCAAAAGTATAAGGTTCAGTTGCAAGGAGACAAAACATGCAGTTACAGAGTTTGTTTGACTATAATCAGGAAGTGTCACAATTATTATACCTTTTTTTCAAGACATTGCCCACTACAGCTGACGTAGCAGACCACCAGTTCACAATTCTGTTACTTTACAGATGTTTCTCACATTTCTAGCTGACTCTTCAAAGTTTAAAAAAGATTTTTCAGTAAACAGGATGGCCTTGACGACCACCGGTCAATTATAACTTTCTTGCTATGTGATGTTACAAGTCTAGGTACTATGGCTAATTCAAGCGCAATGCAAGTACAGATTTCTGAAGCAGTTCATTGTTTATAGTATCTAACTTTCTTGCAGCTTGTGCACTTTTTCATTAGCATGAACAGAGCTTATTGTCCATAATGAATGGATCTACAAAAATTATTATTATTCTCCATTTAATTTCCTGACCTAGCAGAAAATCCCCTGCTTTCCAGTACATTTCCAAAGCATAAACATGTGTTTTGCTGTGCTAGCAAACTAGGTCAGAGTGCATCTTGCAGTGTCAGAAAGCACAATTTCAAAAAAGCATGTTTTCAGTTTCAAATGAAACTAATGATGCATATAAAATAAAAACGTGTTAATCTTCCCTTATTTAAAATAAGCATTGCACACATATGTTAATACATATTTTTCTAACACAAAGGATGTGAGATTTGAAATGAATGAGAAAGCCTTTAAGAAGATGAGTATTATCATTTAAATATGGTTTGAAAGGAGGTTTATGAGTAGTTTATATACTGAGCTAGCAGCAATATTAGTGAATAGTAAAATATTACTTAATAAGCTGTGATCAGTGAGATCAGGAGTGATCACTGCTTTTTGGAGGTGAAATCAAGGTACAGTGGGGTGAAGTACAGAAGATGGAGATAATGAGGTAATTGATGCTGTCTGTGGTTATAGTACAGCTGTCTTCTTTAAATTCAATGTAAAATAAGTGTCTGCCTGCCTATCACTCCAAAACAAGATAGTTACATTCTAAGTACCCCTCTGATGTTAGATTAGGATGGAAGTAAAGGCACAAATATTACTGGGTATATGTCACACTGCTGAGGGTCTGATGGAGGTCTGAAGGAGGAAGTCAGAGCACCTGGATAAAATCCATATGGAGAAAAAGTATATGCAGACTCCACAAACACAGCCAAAAATACAACCAAATAAACAACCCCTGTGAGATGGCAATGCTTTTTACTGCATTACTCTACCAATGATCAGTTGCATCTTATCTGCATGCAGATAGGACATTCTCAAACAAACATTAAATTTCCACTTTTTCTCACATGCTTTCTATCCCATTCTCATTTATTAGATTCTCTTATAAATGGACAGAAAAGGCAAAAGGATTTTGCCTTTTTCTGAATGGAGAGAACTGAACTATCTCTCCACCTGTGCCAGTAGCTGATGATGACTTATCTGTTGAAAAAGAATTTGACGAATCAGAATGTTATAGTACAGAATGTCATAGTGGCATTTCCATTTTTTAATGAACAGTGGTTTAAACACGCAGTAGCATCTTGAATCTTGTTTTCTTATTTTTAATAAAGATGCAAAGTGATCTATGACATGGATCTTATATACATTTTTAAACAATTATTTTTAATAATTTGTTTGTCGATATGAAAACATTCTTGTAGAATTAGTTTTCCCTTTTTGTGTTGATTAGTAATAGGTTTACAGCAGTCTGCAAGTGTATTATTTGCAAATTTGGCATTTTTTTTCTTCTGAAGGCATATAAATTGTATATTGAGTTTATAACCCTTAATGTCTCTGACATGTTTTTTTTTACTTATTTTGCTTCCATTCTTTGCAATGCAGATACTTGTTCATAATTATCAAAAGACATAAAATTCTGATTACATTTGAAATCTCAAAAGTGCAGGAAAAAAAAACTATTAACCTCTGATTCAACAAATTCTATTTGTATATCATACAATTATATAAAATATATAAATACATTGCTTTAAACCTTCTTATATTCTTAAATATCTGTCTCCTTAAAGGGTATAATCTACATTGTACTTCAACCTGTTTATTTTTCTATTGAACAGCCTATAATGTTTGTACATCTATGATAGTTTTACCTTTATTTCATTTGTGATTTGTGTACTTCCTATAATGTTAGTACATCTATGTCATTTGACCTTTGTTTCTTTTGTGATTTTGTGCTACTTCTAAATATTTTTGTACAATATTATATGTAATTGGAGCTTTTCTCCCCAGGCCTCCACTAAAAATGGGTTCTTCTAACCCAGTTGGACCATCCTGGTAAACAAATGACAAATAAATAAATAAGTTAATGTCTCTACAAATATCATTGATGTTGTCTGCTGCTGCAGATAGGGTAAGATTAAGATTACAAAAATTCAGTCTGAGTGCACATAAAGTAGAACAAGAAAAAAAATACAAAAATAGAAGCTGGTATATAGAGAAAATATAGTGCAATTGTATGTATAATGCAAACACATATACTTCTATATACATACAACTTTCGGTGCCCATGGAATAAAAATCCAGCAAGTGGTGAATTGCAGAGTATACAAACACTTTTAATAAACATAAGGATCTTGGTTCCTTTTTTGAGCATAGGCAAATTGTGCCTATGGTGTAAAGAATACAGTAGTGCAGAGTGCTGCCCTGGAATGACAATTTTCATTGTACTACAAGTTATAGAAATTTTGTTTAATGAACGCCCAGTGGCTACAGTATCTATACCTGGTTGCTGTGGGGTAACTGCAGTGAGAAGTGGGAAACTCTTGGTCCCAGACCATGGTTCTAAGGCACTCTAGTCTAGAGTCTTCACTCTCAAGCTTCGTCCTGAATCTAGGACTTAACTCAAGACTCTGAGTACAGAGTATGAAGATATCAAATAAAAGATTAAAAGACTGGAGAACAATTAATAGTGAACATTGCTCTGCTTTTTTATCTTATTTTTCATATGTGAGGGGCAAGCCCCTAAAACCCCCAAATGTATATATGCCAACTCTAAGATCAACATACCGCATATGAAGGGTAATATTTTAAGAAATGGCAATATCAGACTTAATATATACAAGCCTGGAATTCCTGCCATTTGGTTTCCACATCTCTGGACTCTGCAATGCGTGTCCGAGATTTTAAATGGTTACCAGTGGTACCTCCCGTGTGTAGTGGAATTATCACTTCAGTTATCCAAGTCTCAGGCACAAAGCCAGACTGGAGGATGTGGTTAAATAGATTGTACAGTGAGTCGGTAAGACAGTGTTTCATACTGACAAGGAAACACCCCAGCACATTGTTGTGCCCCGGTGCTATAGTATTTTGCACTTCAAAGACAGCTTTTAGGACTTCAGCAGAGGTAATGTTTGGGGGGAATGAAAAGTGGTGAAGAGTCTGTGCAGGTTACATTGTTATGGGGGGAGAAATTTGAACTACATTTGTTTGCTAACAGATCAGCAATGGCTTCATGGTCAGAGTAGGAAGAGCTATTATTTATTAAATAAGGGTAGTTCTGGTTGTTGTTTCTTACATTGTTAATACAGCTGAATGAGGCTTTGTGAGTGTCTTTAACAGATGAGGCAATTTTAATTTTGTAACTCTCCTTGGCAGATATGAATTGTTCTAAGCTCTTTGTGTACCTTTTTGCATTTAATTCTGAGGTGCAGAATTTCCATTTTATTATTAAGACAGTCTTTTTCTACTGTTACAGAGTCTGTTTCTGCCAGATCTTCACCAGAGATGTTTGTTCCTAAACTTGACACTGTAATTGCTGCAGATCAGGACCAATGTCTTAGTGCAGGTATTGAGGTTAGGACAGAACATTCATGAAGGCAGGAGTGTTTGGTTTTGTGTCTTCAAGGGAATGGGACTCTTGAAACTCCTCAGGACATCATTTGGATGGAGTAAATTTCCTTAGATAAATCTCTGAAGGTGGTAGGGTGTGAGTGCTTAAGGCCGGGATCTAGTAGGGAAGATCACTGATTAACAGTCAGACAAAACCAAGGTTTGTGTAAAGATGGGGTCAAAGCATAAAAGTGGCATTCTTATTATTACTGTTATTATTATTCTTATTCTTCTTATTATTATTATTATTATTAGTAGTAGTAGTAGTATTGTAAATATCAGGTCCAAATTATTTAGCCTTATTATAGGTAAGTATAGAATCCAGCCTAGAGAGTTTTCATTAAGGAAATTTAGGAATTGTAGAGAATATTTATTTGCAGTAGTGAAAGTATTCAGTATAATAGATGGATAGTTGAAATCTCATGTATAATAGTTTTTACTTGAATATTATGGGACTCCAGCATATTTAGATAATATATATATATATATATATATATATATATATATATATATATATATATATATATATATATATATCTAATAAATTGTAGAAGACATAGAGGGGATCAATACTTTGCCAATAAGTGCTAAGATGTAATTATAGTTACTAGGATGCAAAGCAGTTTGTGAGCATTATATAAATGTATGAATTTGCAGACACAGTGTCCAAAGAGATACGTGGATAAACGTCCACTGATTTTAGATGACTGCAATTAGCAGTACAGAGAAAAGGAAGAAGGGGCTGGAATTTACTGGAGAAAACTATCAATAGAACCAAGGTATCAGGAGCAAATTAATAGTGAGGGAAAGGTAATAGAATGGGAAGAGGCCATGAATTCATTTGGGCTCCTAGTTAGAGATTGCCTTCCCTATCAATGATTGATATCAGAGTATAGGCAAAGAGAAAGAAATAAGGGGTACTAAGCAAAAGACCAGCACTGATAGAGTTTTCAATAGAATTTGGAACAGAAGCTGCAGTAAAAAAGGGATAATTATTAGGGCATATAAAATATTGCATGATAACTATTGGAATCAGTCAGAAGAGGTTAGAAAGGATTTGGAAGTGAGATTGGATAAGCAATTCACAATGAAACAATGAGTTGATATATCTACAAATCCCAACTATGCAACAAAGTCTAGAAGATCTGGGATCTCTGTTTGGGAGTGTTTGCATAGATTTTTTTATACCTGAAGCAGACTCCAAAAAATATTTCCTCAGGTAAATTTCAAATGCTGGAGGTGTGGTGGGGAAGAAATGGGTAATTGGGAACATATTTTTGAGGACTATAAGTTGGTAGACTTTAAAAATTCCCTGCAGACCACTCTGTCAGGAATATTGGGTGAGCAAATTTGGGTAACTAAAGAATTTAATTTTTGAGCTGTGATACAAATCAGAATTGTGTAGAAATAGTAAGGCCTTGTTGAGTTTTACTGTGGTTGGTGCCAGAAAAGCAAGTACTAGAAAATGGAAATAAAAGTGTAAACCAACTGCACTAGAAGTAGTGAATATAGAACAGAGAAACGAACTGCAAGAGGGATCTTTAGAAAAGGGAGACAGCAAATTATACAGACAAAATGGGAATTGTGGGAACCGCACATGCGGAATAGTGTTTTGGAGGACAAATGAGTGATGTAATGTTTGACTTACAATGACAGTCTAGATTATAAGTGATATATAATGTTTGCAACAGAAAATATGACAATATGGTGTGTTTTCATTTATAAAATGTATAATGGCCTATATCACAAGTGATAATTCAATAAATATGTTTCTTGTTAAAAATAAAATAACATTAAAACTGCTTGTTTTCTGCAAAAAAGTTCCACTGATTATAGAGTTACTTTCATTAGAGGATTTCAATGTGTGATAAGCAGTGAACCCTAATATGGAAAGTATGTTCTGACTGTACTGGGGCTATACTTCAGTAGTCGCACAAATGAATACACCTTCTTGCTAATTTAGGAAGGTTTAAAGGAAGGGTAGCTTCTTGTTTAGATTTCTAGAACAGATCAGAGCCACCATTATACTGCCTTGGTTTGATATGGCTAAGTTAATGCATGGAGCAGGTTTACATTGCCCTTAAATCTTATTAAGGGGCTAGTTAAAGACCTGGCCAATATACAAAAGCTCTGGTGGTGAAAGAAGCAGGTCATATGAATTGAAACAGTATAACAATGCACCATCTCCATTCAGGTCCTCCAGGTTGACATACACTGGAACCCCACAGAAAGACCAAGAATGGCACCAGACGTTGACCCCATTGTTGAAGTCAGTCAGAATTTATTTACACTGAGGCATCATTCTTGGTTAAAGTAGGATGCTGCTCAAAATGAGGTTCAGACCAAACTTGGCTATAAACTCTCAGAGCTTTATAATGTCCTTCATCAGATATATGTGCCTCAGGTTATTCATATCCCCGTGAACAGAAACTATGTTGCAGTTGTATCTGAAGTGATGGGAATTCAATGCCCCAGAAACCTGCCACTGCTGAAAGGCAACTCACTCTCTTTCTATCCGTGTCAGACCTGGTGAGTGAATTATCTTTGTGTCTCAGTAAAGAATCATCCAAGGACTAGGACATTTCCTTGTGTATTGCTTTGCCCTCAGTTCCTCCATGATATGGATGGGCTGAAATGATGACTCATCTGGATAGGGTTTGTGATAAGCTGTATTAAAGGTGCAATATGTGAGGTTACATTGTACTTCCGAGGAGTTTGAGAGTCAAGCTTTTGCTCTGAAGGCCTTTGAAGGTTGGGTAGCAATTTCAAAAGTAGCTAAGCATAAAAAGGCCTGGTTTATGGTAACATTCAGGTATAATGTAATCGTGGTTATGGGCACTGACAATCTCCTGGGTACTATTTGCATGTTTAGATGAGAGGTCAGCCTCCATATTTTGTACCTTCGACATGTGGACTGTATTGAACGAATGAGATAGAATTTAGAAGCAAAGCACTGTCAGTGAGTATTAAGCAGTTAAAGCACTGCATTTAGGTACCTACTACTAATAGGTAAGCAAGAGAAGGTTAGGTGATCTCAAGTAATATGGTTTTATGGTGTCTGGTGTGTATTACGTGGATAGGCAATTTAACTAACTTAGCTTAACTTAGTACCTAGGAGAGGGGTTTGAAGACTATGGAATGTAATGGACATGTAATTTGCACTATGATCAGCAAGGACATACTTGGTGCTGCCTAGTTAGATGAGTCACAAGTGAAAATACTGAAGGGAGGGTGGAAGGTACCACTTGGTGCAGCAAACTGGACGTTAACTCAGGTAGGAACTGAAGGTTTCAGTTAGCTGCAGAACTTTGCTGCTAGCAGCGATGAAGCTTTGGTTGAACAACTGTGCAGTACAAAGTCAGGATTATGGGTAATGTGTGGAGAGAATAAAGTAGGAACACTAAAGCTACAATCATAGTTTAACTCCAACGACTTGATCCATTCAGTGATTTGTGTCCTCTTACTTACAGGGTGATGCACATCTAGTTAAAATTAGAACAACAGTGCACACAGCAAAGCAATATGAAGCAAGAAAAAAACAAGTAGCTAGTCAGAGAACAACTCATAGCAAAGCTAGCAATGATCAAACATCCTAAAACAGCAGTAATAATCAACTTCACTCGCAAGATAACTAGTACAGTGATGCTCTAAAACAGCCAGCAAATACTAGGTGAATTAAACTGTCTGAATATTATCGAATGTAACAAAACAGCTGAGTTTGAAGTAAAATGGCAATAAAATAAAAATATTTCTGCTGTAGAAACGTATAGTCAAATTGCCTCTTAAGAGGTCTCAATCAGGTTTCAGCTGTGGCTCAGTTGTGTAGCTCAGTGCATCCCAGCAAAAAGGAAAACAGTGTTGAACAGAGCAGAGTAATACAAAGAAAGAGAGGAAAAAAAGGCAAATTGCCAGTCAAGAACAACTTACAGCAAAGCCAGTAGTGACTAAATACCCAGAACAACAGCCTTATCACCTTCTCTCACATGCAAACTACTTCAATGGTGTTCAAAAAAGCCCAACAAATAGTAGGCCAGTTCAGCTGTGACCAAATTAGCAAACAGAGCTAAAACAGTTGTCCTTTGATGTAAAATGGAAATGAAATAAAAAATAAGGACTTCCTTTCTCAATGTGCCTCAGTGCTCTTGGATTACTGTCAAATATTTCAACCAGCCAGTAGTAGCACTATGCTTCTAAACTATATACATTTGTCATCTTAGCAAATAAGCACCCATAGCTTGCGTGAAGTAGTGCCAGCCATGACCTCTCCATAAATCTAATCATCCTCATTTTTTATTTCTTACTAATAGTTTAGAACATATTTTCCTCCCTAAGTCATCTTTATTTTCTTACATATCATCATTCTGTATTAGTGTATTCCTCTTTGAGATAACCCACTTACTTACACCTTTCGTTAAACTTACCCATGCACTTTAGTTTATTCTGTGTACTTCTCGTTTAAACTGCCCAAATCACTGGACAAAAATGGAAGCTGTGCCTGATTGTTCATCTTCTTTTGGTATCCTTTTGGCACTTGGTATCTTCAAGTGGTACAGAAAACAAACTCTTACTATTCAGCAATTATTCTGACTGTGAAAAGTACAAATGCAATCTAATCTGGATGATTTCCTGTCACAAAAATAGACTCTGAGCAACACACACTTCCACCATAATCTAATGAAAACTGAATTCAAATGCCTTACTTTGAGGCTGTAATTTTATTTTCTTATTCAAGCTTCCCAGATCTAGGAAGACAAAATCTAACTGACAGTGCTAACACCTCATCTCCTTAATTCACACATATAATAAAGGATCACCAAAAGTCAAATCAGTTCAAATCTGTTAGTACAAACCACTGTACTAATAGAAATGTCTTAAGGATAGGTGGCTGACAGGTTTACCACTCACAATTCTGGGCAAAGATAGGGTTATGATGAGTTATCATTCAGGTGCAAGGATCTCTGACATAAGGGCTAGAAAAGCTCTTATACCTGACAAATTTGATTGTGACATGGTGGTGATACATTTGGGAGTGAATGACATAGGACAAAAAAAAATAACGATCATGCAGAGAGACATGTCTAAACTTCTATACATGTCACAAATGCAGACAAGAGATTAGTCAGGGGTGGGATCCCTCCTTTTCCATGAATAATGCCTAGCTAGAAAGAAAATGCACTTGGCTTCAACAGTTGGATAAACAGTTGGAGTGATTCTAATTGGATCCTGCATGTCTCAACATGGGAGGAGTTGCTAAACATTTCAACTTGCTTCCCAAAGGACACCCTACACCTCTCATTCCAAGGCTTCCCAATACTGGCTATAGCCTTTGCTCCCATTGTACATTTGTAGGCAGAGTCCAGCTAATGGGTCTTCCAATCTAACAGGTATATCTAACTCAAAACTGGATACCATTAAGGTGGCTCTTCATGATGCCAGAAATCTCAACAGCAAATCACAATTTTGTGAGACTCTCTGGCATTTAGAACACACAGGTTCATAGGTGATGACTAGGATAATGACCCCAGGAGAGTCTTCTTAAGTCTAGCCCTTCTTCCCAAATATAACTTACAAGTTTCAATACCATAGTGTTATTTTAAGGAGTATATGTAGGCTTGAGCATGGGTGGTCAAGCATTTACAGACTGTCTCTGTCCAGCAGAGACATAGATGCCAGACCAGGAGTAAATTAATGCTTCCAATCAAATGTTCCAAGTTATGCTTGAACTGGGTTAGGAAAGAACTTAACTACACATGAATGGGAAGCCTGTTCCACAGAAGGGGTAGTCTCTGAGACACATACCTGTCCCACCAACATAAGCTGTGGCCAGGACCCAACATTCTGAACAGTTATCATTATTCCTAATATTTTACTTTGTCCTGCAGACTGTTGAGGCTGCAGGCTGAGGTACCAGATCCCTGCTTCATGGATTTCATGGTCTTTCTTCCCTGGTAAAGTTGAACCATAAAATTATGAATTTAATTGTTAAAATCTCTGAATCCCTTGCATCGAACATATTAGAATTAAAGAATTTCAGAAGTACTAACCTCATCCAATTATATGATGTGGTTTCAAAATTTATACATAGCAGCATTGACTCCAGCATTAACCCAGCAAGTATTTTTACCAAGGAGCTTTGCATCACTTTATATATATATATATATATATATATATATATATATATATATATATATATATATATATATATATATATATGTAAAGTTGGCACTCCCATCCAGAACACAATATAAAGGGAAATTAAAAAAATAGAAAGGAAAGAAAAGCACCTTAGTTTTACTCCACCAGAAATAAACTTTAAAATAAAAGAAAAAGTAATTATACAGCAGATTCAAAAACTTTCATATCAAGAACATAAGAAGTTGTTTAGTTTGTATATTAATGCAATTTCTCTTTATAATTTCCAACTTGCAATGAATGTTTTCAGGTAAAGCATTCATAAGTGCTATCTCACCTGCTTTTGCTATCAGCACTGTGACTCTAAAGTGCTAGCTATTACAATGTGTGCCCTACAACTAGGTTTAAGCCTATAGTTTTAGGTACAGATTACTGCCTTCAGAGTTGTTTAGTTTGTATTTTAATGCATTTTATCTTTATAATTCCCATCTTGCATTGAATGTTTTCAGTTAATGCATTCATAAGTGCTGTCACAGCTAAAGTATAACAACTTTTAATATCAGTACCGTGACTGTGAAGTGCTCCAATACTGTGTTTTAAGTCGCCATTGCAGTCTACAGTGACTGATATTAGCATTACCATGATATATAGCTGAAAGTAGTCAATCATTAGCGTTTTAGTCTGTCCATGCAGTAGTAATGAGATACCTGTGATATCAGGGTTTGCATATGACCTGCATTAACCTGAGATTGTTTTCAGCTACATGTTTACAGTTCTTACTGCCTGCATTGAATGTTTTATCCTGCCTAGCTAGGGAGGGTCTCAAACTGTTTCGCTGAGGTCTTTAACATCATTATATTTATTCTTAGTGTAATCCCTGCACTCTACTCTTATTGTATACCTGTTTTTGCTGAAAATTTTTAAATCTGTTTCTTTTTATGCAAATTAAAGTTTTGTGCTTATTTTACTTTGTTTTAAATGTCATCCTGGTCATCTTCACTCCCCCTGAGTCTAACGGTTTTCCAATTTGTCTTTACCCTTTTGAAAATCCAGTGACCTCACACAACTGGCATCCCCCCAAAAAATACTGAAAGTGCTCTCCGGGACAGCCTTCCAGTGGATTGTGCTGCAACAATTTTTATTTTGACAGGACACTACTTTACTTTATAAGTGAATGTAGGAGTCTCTTTCATGGTGAATGTGCTCCTAAAGTTTTATACTTATAAGCTACTTTGTAATTTATTCAGCTAATTTGTCAAAACATTTATAGTGTCTTAGCACTCACTAAGCCAGGAGTAACAGCTGCATACATCCCTCGCATAGCCCACCCTCACTCTTTCAGACTAGCAGACTACCCTCCATTGACTCCCTTCAATACTTTTTGTGATTTGGCAACCCTGTTCCGCATAAGTGTATTTGTACTAAGGGCTTATAATCCCTATAAAAAGGGATACCTTCAACCCTCTATCTTACTATCAAGCTGTTTCCCTTGGACTTTCACAGACTGGTGCATAAAACTCTTATTTGACTTTCAGAGGCTAGTGCAAGTCCGTTCTCTAATTTGCCTTTATTGTAAAGCCATCCTATACTATTTTTCCTCTATTCCTGACTTACGTGGTTAGTGTCTACACTGATACTGATAGTTTTTATTTTGCAGGCTTACTTCTGCTGTTGCTTTGGTAGCTCCAGGTGCTTTCTGCTGCATTTGTCCTCACTACGCTCGGGCTCATTCCACTCCCCTACACAACCCCTATTCCCACCCACCCCAGGATCAATTCCCTTTATTCTTAGACAGGCTCCTCCCCTTCTCCCTATCCTCCAATTATCAATCCACCTATACTTTTCAATTTCACTTTATCCATTATCTCATCAAACGATGTGTTCACACTCATCATCATTGCTCCTCCCAATTTAATTTGCTTTTGTTACCCTTCTGCACTTAACTTCCATCCAGTCAATATATCACAATTTAAAACTTTTACCTATCACCTCAACCATAAGTCCACCTATACCCAGCTACCACCTAATTCAGCCAGGTCTTATTGCATTATGCAACCACTCTGTTACCAGATTTAAACTTGTAACTGAAGCAAATACAAAACTTAGCCTAACATCCCTCTACAAACATCCCATACTTAAAGGAAAACTAATAACCACAAATACCGCTCAATAAAGCAAAACTTCCCCTATGTGGGGACATCCACCAAACCCTGGACCAGCCCTATATCCACAACCCAAAGAAACAATAAATCTCTCACCATAGCAGCCACTAACCTGCAAAGTATCAAGAATAAAATTTCAGACTCCCATGCCTGGATTTCACAAAGTAAGCCAGAGATAACAACAACCATAAAAATCTGGCTTACACCATATGCAAAAAACTCAGAATTTCTACCACCTGGGTATGCCTGCTTAAGAAATGACAGACCCCATAAAAAGTGTGGAGGTGTTGCATTAATTTACACAAGTCATTTCACATTACTACCATATACCAACCCCACCCCACAATTCACAACTGCCAAAATTGTTGTAGGTTTCCTACAACTGAATGCCAGCAAAAAGCTCTGCATCATTGGAATCTATATCCCAATAGGCAATAATTGACTAATCTTAGAAAAAATCCTTGCCTGGACTTCAAAAACCTTTACCAGTGAGATAATTATCCTCAGAGATGTCAACATAGATTGGACAGAAGTCACAAAAAATCAACTCTCAATAAATATAAATCTATTCAATTATACTCAGCTCATCAATGAAGTAACTAGACCCAACAAAACAACAACTAGTGGTTCCATCATAGATTGAATACTAGTCTCACATCCACACAAAGTAGCTTCAGGAGGGACTCTATCTCAAATCATAAGTGATCACCTCCCAGCATACATGATATGTAAAATCCACCCTATCCAACACCAGTATATACTAACTAGAAATACCTCCAATTTTGACCAGACACCTCTAAATGACACCCTGGCACAAGTAAGCTGTAGCATTCTCAAAGTCCTCTCACTAGATGAAGCTGTTGAATTCTTTAATTTAACCTTCTTAAATATCTTAAACAATCTAGCACCCACACGGCAAAAAAGAATTAAAAACAACAATGCTACCTGGCTTACACATCCCACAAAACAACTGATGTCTAAAGAGACAAATGTTGGAAGCTTTGTAAAAAAACAAAGACCCCAATACATTTTACAATTCAGACAACATTGTAAGCAAGCAAAACATGTAGTAGTAGAAGACAAAAAACAATTGTATCTATCTAACCAAAAATGCCATAAACAAAACCTTAAGAAACTCTGGAATACAATCTCAAACTTACTTAACCCAGGATCCAGTAACAACCCCTGTCCAGGCAAATCCCCCACAGAAATTGCCACAATATACAACTCACATTTATAGACTCCATTGATAAACTTACAGGAAACCTCCCTCAAAGAAATATCACAGCGCACTCACCAAATGTAAACTACAAACTTCACCTTCTCCCCATCCTTACCTCAACTATCTTAAAACTACTCCTTAAAGTCAAACCATGTACTAATGTGCCTGATAACCTACCCCCAACATACCTACAGATGTCAGCAAAGATTATAGCTTATCCAGTTAGCATACTTATCAATAGATCTCTCCAAAAACAGCAATTACCCACTATCTGGAAAAAATATTATATTCTCCCACTACATAAAGGCATCCAGAACAGAATTTGCCAATTTCCAATCCATAGCAATCCTTCCCCCTCTATCAAAATTTTTAGAAAAATGTGTCCACAATCAACTCCTAAAGCACCTCCTAGACAATATTGTTTTTTTCTGCCACCTAGCATGGTTTCAGACCTGGACACAGTACAACCACTGCCCTTATATTATTCTTCCACACTGTAAACTGTGCAAGATACACAGGGAAAAGTGTGTCCTCATTATTCATCAACCTATCAAAGGCATTTAATTCCATCTCACATCCCGTACTGCTCACTAAACTATCTTACCTAGGAATCTCACTCCAAACTATAGATTGGTTCTCTAACTACCTTACAAATAGACAACAAGCAACAAAATGAGGCCAATATTTCTCAACTTTTCTCTCAGTATCAACAGGAGTTCCCCAAGGCTATACTTGGGGCCCTCCTCTTCAGTATATTTGTTAATAACTTACACTCTTCCCTGTCCCTCACCTCACTTATTCAATATGTAGATGATTCCGCCATCATCTGCTCTGCCTACTCTACCAGTGAACTCCAAAACTAACTTAGATCACATTCTCATCCACAGAAACATGGATGAACAACAAGCACCTAGCCCTAAATCCTAACAAAACTAAACTACTTCTATTCACGCCTAAAAGATTCACCCCCATAAACAGATCAGAATTTATTATTCAGTCTCAGAACAGCACTCTCATCAAAGTAGTGCCCCATACTAAACCCCTTGGAGTTACTATCAATGAAAATCTCTCCTTTGACCTTCATATCCTAAACAACATCAGAAAGACCTACAAAAGGTTAGGTCTGCTTTACAGACACATAACTTACCTCAACCACAAAAACCTAGCATCCTCCTTTCTTTTACCATCTCTACTATATGGTGCTCCCTGTGCACAGGCATTCAACTTTCTCTAAAAAACAAACTCAATTCTTTTTTGTTTAAATATTTTATTAAACTTTCTAAGAAAAATAAGAGACAACAAATGACAACAGTATTTTCATTCTAAGATAAAATATTAAAAAATGAAGTAAAAACTATTTACAATATGTAAATAGGCCTGAAGTATAACTGCAGATCACAGTTAAAATGCACAAGCCCTGGGATTCATTAAACTCCATGCAGGAATAGTGCTATTCCTGCACGTAGTGGGTTGTGCCAGTGCAGCACAGCAGTGCGCCTTGCATATTCATGAAGGCGCACTGCTGTATAACCTGAATGGGCACGATCTGTGAACAAGTGCAGGGGGCATGTCTGAGCATTGCTTTTACAGTAAACATGCCCCCTGCACTGAGAAAGTGCTGTACAGCACTTTGAAAAGAAAAACAGTGTCTGCAGACACTGTCAGCATACCCCCAACTCAACAGATATCTGCAGAATGGCTAGATTTCTGTCCTGGCAAAGAGCTGAGCCTCAAAATCATTAAATAATAACAAACATATGATTGTAAGACCCCACATCCTCCTAGTAAGTCATGCTAATGTAAAATGTATTAGTCATCAACTTTCCAAGTTTGTAAGAGCAATATTTAAAATTTGTCTTCTTTGCCCTCCCATCATGTTAGGCTTCGTCCACTTTGTGTGCTGTCAGAGGTGGAGAGGTATGACTCTTATCTATGTGCACATTTAGTTAATAAAAATAAAACAAATATGGTTTTTCCCATCCCCACTAAAGTTTAAGAGTAGCTGAGAGGACATGCGTGCCGTGCAGCTGTGTATAGCATATCTTAAACATCCGAAGGAGCTAAATAGAAATATACAGCCAAACTAGTCAAAGTGAAATAGTGTAGTGGCTAGAGCTTTAGCTTAGTATACAATCATTCATGGTTTGAAACCCAATGCAGTCTATTAATTTTTATATGTGAAAACAGCACTAAAAGTATTTTTTGTATAAATAGGTAGTGAATAATATATATTTGTTCACCAGGGTAGTGTAGCAGGTCCAAATGTGAGGTGTCAGTGTAGTACAGATGTAAAACCCCCATATAAACACAAGTGTCCTATACAGTATAGCCACAAAAGAATATAATGTAATGAAAACACATAGGGGGTGTTATGGAAGGGATATATGCATATCATAAGATGTCATTAAGAAGGAATCAACCCCACAATCCTAATAGTGCATAAAATGAAAGCCGAACAAATTGTGCTCAGCTATGCTTAGCCAGAGTAAGCATTGCTTAAATTTGTATGCTTAACAATAATTAGTGTAGCTAAGTGCATTTGCACACTGGTAAGCAGTGCTTAGCATCTAGCCCTTTAAGCAATGCTTATCTTTGCTAAGAAGGTTAGCCCATCATTTAGCTTAGCTTAGCATATTCATAACTGTCCAATCACAGCAAAGGGTGAGAAATCCTCCCTTTTCTGAGATTTAAAAAAGTTCAGTTACAGGCTTTTTGTTCTTGAACTGTTTGTAAGTTTCTTGGAGGCCATTTTATGCTTGGGCTAAGGGCAAGTCTCTCTGTTGATCAGTGGCAGTGAAAAACATTGAGCAGCCTGCCTGCCCCTGTGAGAGTGGTTACTGACTTGCAACTGTAGTTTTATTGGCCATTTTGGGTCAATTCCAAACTCTTTCATCTTCCTCTCTTAAAACCTGGTTGCCTCGTGGTTTTGGCGTCTTTTCAGGCTTGTTGGCTGTTGGTGAAGCACCCACCAAGAGGAGAAAACGCTGAGAGAAGAAAGGAGCCACTTTTGAGATTTTAAGTATTTTTCCTCTGTTTATTTGCTAAGTTTTTCTGCATAGCCACCTATTTTGAGCATTTTCTGGCTTGTTAAACTTGATTTCTGCATTAGTAACTGTATTTAGAGCACAACCTAGAGCTGTTTACTGCATTTCCTGTTTGCACTTATTTTTAAAATCGTGTTTTTCTCAAAACTTGCATTTTATCTGTCTTTGGCCTAGCACTCTTGTGTGGGGTCATTTACTGCACTGTTATAACTTGTTGATACTTGTGAACCTCTGCTATCTCCGAAAAAAACAAAAAAACAAAAACAAAATCTTGCTTTTTTCCCACATTTCTGAGATTTAAAAAAGTTCAGTTACAGGCTTGCTGTTCTTGAACTGTTTGTAAGTTTCTTGGAGGACATTTTTTGCTTGGGCTAAAGGGAAGTCTCTCTGTTGATCAGTGGCAGTGAAAAACATTGAGCAGCCTGCCTGCCCCTGTGGGAGTGGTTACTGACTTGAAACTGTAGTTTTATTGGCCATTTTGGGTCAATTCCAAACTCTTTCATCTTCCTCTCTTAAAACCCTCTTTTGCGTGGTTTTGTGCGTTTTTGTGCATAGTGCAACAGCGGGCAGCGCCACCTAATTGGGTTTAAACTATTCCTGGCTCCACAAAGTCTGCTCTTCACTTTTTCCCTTAGAACTGCTCTATCTCTCAATTTAAACACCATATTCTCATTCTAAGGCCCTTCACTGGTCCAATTAAGTAATCCTAAAAGTTAGCACTATTAAACCATAAGCACTACTTACTCTTATACTCTCTACGATTACCCTGTCCTCTATTGGTCCATCTTAAATTCAGTTTCCCTACATTACTCTAGCATGTCCAAAGGTCAGTCAATGGTTTCCTCTCCAGTCCAGCTGGTGAATCTGGGAATTTTGAGGCAATGTTACAAGTGTCTCATGTTCACGGACAACCCTCTCCTCCTCCAAACAGGTTCAAATATATGTGAGCGATGCAACTATTTAGCCAAACTGGAGGCTGAGCTCTCTCATCTCAAAACTGGTGTAACCAGTCAGGAGGAGAAGGTAACCTCACACAACACAATTCCAGTATCACATAGTCCCACCACATCAGCGAACCAAACACATAAATACACAAAAACATACTTGGAGGCTCTAAATAAAAATCTACCTAAGCAACAGAGACCTCCAAAACAGACATCCAAGCAAACGCTACCTCAAAACAAAACACGCACAACACATAGCCCACAAAGTCAGTGTGCCAAGCAGTCACAGCCCTTAAGGCTGAATAACACACCTGATACTCTTGTAATAGGTGACTCTATTGTCAAACACACTGACGTCCCGCTCACCAGGCTGAATAAAGAGAAAGTCATGGTGAGCTGCCTGCCGGGTGCTAGGATCTGCCACATAACGCAAGCACTCAGGTCACTCCAAAGCAAATACAAATATGACTCAGTCATTGTACATGCTGGTGTGAATGACCTGAGATGTACCTCCCTGGACTACATGAAAAGAGACATAGAGGAGCTCTCTGATCATGTAGCCCAGGCTGGTATGACCCTGATCTTGAGCAGCATCTTACCCTCACCTAGAATGATGCCACAGGACAAAGACAAAATGATCGATTTTAACAATTGGCTAAAGTTTTGGTGTCATTCAAAGGGGATCCAGTGTCTGTCAGCCTGGGATGACATGCTCGACAAGCCACGTTGCTTCGCTAGGGACGGCTTGCACCTGTCACCACTGGGCTTTCGGATATTGGCAAAGGCTCTTGCCACCCCCATAGTGCCTTTTTTAGGCAAGGCTCAAATGTCAAACCCACCCCCATAGACAGCACAAGGAACAAGAAACTAAGGGTAATGCTGCTTAACGCCAGAAGTCTTAACCTCAAGATGCACGCACTCAAAGCTCTCCTCAGTATGGAGAACATCGATATCTGTGCAGTGACAGAAACCCTGTTCAAGGCTCCAGAGAGCACCCCAGCACTACCAGGCTATACCTCATATCATGCTTTTTGGCACCAAAACCCGGACCAAACCACAAAAGGAGGGGGAGTTTCCATATTTATCAAGGATATCCACACCTCCAGGTTAGTGGCATTGCACAAAGTATCGGAGACCATCCATGTGCAACTAACAGTGGGCAAGACTGCTTTTCAGTTTATAGCATCCTACAGACCACCCTCTCAAAGTCAGGAATCCCACTCGGCTTTCCTGAAAACACTGGAGAACATGAAGTTCTCTCCGAATACCATTATATTGGGCGACTTCAACTACCCAAACATTGACTGGGAGCACTACTCAAGCCCCAGCACCTTAGCCCAAAGGCTCCTGGAAATTATAAACTTAAATGCTATGGAACAACTAGTCACCACTCCCACAAGAGGGGACAACATACTAGACCTGATCATTACCAACATGGGGACTCTATGCTCCACACCAGAAGTATATCCCTCATTGGTAAGATCAGACCATAAATTAATTTCACTGGATGTCCACATCCCGACCCCACCCCCAGCCCAGGAAACCACAGTGAAAAACTTCTCAAAAGTGAACTTCTCACTTCTAAAAACCGAAGTGGAATCCTTCAAGGCCCCAGGGCCAGTGGAAACTACGGCTCAAACCGCAGAATCCTATATAAACGCATTCTACGGACATCTCCAGGAATGCATGGATCATGCTATCCCAAACAAAACCAAGACCCAATCATCCAAAGGCAGGCGTCCAGTCTGGTGGACCCCTGCCATAAATAAACTGTACAACAGAAGGAGGAAGCTACTACATGATAGAGCAAAATCCCTAATAGGGAAGGCATCTCTGATCAGTGCTAGCAAAAAATTACGATCCCTCATAAAATCCTCCAAGGCCAGCTTCGAAAGAAAAATTGCACAGGACACCAAAGACAATCATAAGGCTTTTTTCAGTTATGTTAGGAACCTGGGATGCAACTCCTAGACTTGTTCTGAGTTGATTCTAAATGACAAAAAATACACTGAACCCACAGACATCACCAATATCCTGGCAGACAGGTTCAGTGCAAACTTCTCCCCCCCCCCCAAAAGAGCAAGTATCTATCCCAGCAGAGGGCTACCTCCCAAACATCTCTGATGCTCAGGTGAAGGCTGCCCTCTCCAAAGCAAAAAACACTGTTTCCATGGGACCAGATGACGTCCCAGGTTGCGTCCTACATGAACTCCAAGAGGAACTAATCCCTCAAATAAAACAGCTATACAATCTCAGCCTCACTACAGGATATGTGTCCACAGAATGGCGTACAGCAACAGTGGTCCCACTCCACAAAGGTGGAGCCTCTACGGACCCTGGAAACTATCGCCCCATAAGCCTGACTAGCTTAGTCTGCAAGGCTATGGAGAGGATCATCATGGAGCTCATAAACAAAGACATTGGGGACCTACAGACACTAGATCCTACCCAGTTCCGCTTTGTCAAGGGCAGACCCTGCCTTTTGAACCTGGTTGACTTCTTCGAAACAGTCACCAAAGCCATAGATGAAGGAAAGGTAGTCCACACAGCCTATCTGGACCTTGCAAAGGCATTTGACACAATACCCCACTCGGGCATCATAGATAAGCTATCCAGCTTAAATATAAACCCCTATGTCACAAGATGGGTTACAAACTGGCTCAAAGATAGAACCCACAGAGTGAGAGTTGCTGGAGCCATGTCAGACTCGAAACCAGTCACAAGTGGCGTCCCACAGGGTTCTGTCCTGGGACCACTCTTGTTTGGTATATACTTTTCCGAGGTACAGGCAAACGTGGGAGGACTATGGCTCACCAAGTTCGCAGACGACTGCAAATTGGGCGCCATCATCGACTCTCCAGCTGACACAAACATCCTTCAAAAACATCTCACAGAGACAGATAACTGGTGCCAGCACCATGGTTTAAAGCTAAATGCCAAAAAATGTATAGTCATACCCTTTGGCAAAAACAATGTGCCCACAAATTACCACATAGGCGGAAACCCATTAAGTACAGAGAAAGTTATTAGGGACCTGGAGACCCAAGTTGATAGCAATCTCTCCTTTGAAAACCACATTGCCAAAGTGGTTAGAAAGACCTTCTACATAGCACACCTCATCACGAAGGGTTTCACATCTAGATCAAGAGAGGTAATCATGCCCCTTTATTCATCCCTCATCAGGCCCATCATAGAATACAATGCCCCTCTTGGGATGTACCTTACCCGACACCTGCAGCAATTAGAAAGACCCCAAAAGTATCTCACCAAGAGGATCAAGGGTCTCAAACAGATGCCATATGCTGCTCGGTTAAAAAAGCTCCAGCTCTACACAGTTGCATACCACCTACATTGAGGCGATCTATGCCTGACATACAAAGCTATGTCAAATCCAGAATTAATGGACATGCTCCACCTCAGTAAATCTAAATCCCTTAGAGCCACACTCTCGAGGGACTTGAACCTCAGCACAGAAATAAATAGAACTTGCTGGAGGGACAGGTTCATAACCCAGAGGCTCCCTTCACTCTGGAATAGAATTCCAGTTCATGTGAGGCAGAGCACCTCACTGAATCTCTTCAAGAAGAATCTCGATAGGTGGATGGGAGATCATAGGTTTGTCCCAGGGATTACTCCCTTGTCACTATTAGATAGAGGCACAGTAAACTAAACCTTAAAAAGCGCACAGTATACTCAAATCAAGGGGTGGCGTAAGCCATACAGAATTGGGCTAGGCTTATAATTGCCCCAGGGCAGATAGCCTAGTATGAACCTATGAACCTATGAACCTATTTAAACCTTGCAGACATGAATACAGCCCATAACCAGTTGTAGCTCATCACTGTAGCACTATGGCTGGTGTTGGTGAGGGTGTGCACTTTCAGGTGCAGCGCTGGGGCATTCAGGAGTCCCGGGTCATGGTTTGGCTCCTAGTAAAAGACCATGAAAGGAGACTGCTGCAGGACCAGTACCACGGCTCCTAATACAAAGCGGAGGCCTTTGACTGTCTCGCACATGATCTCACCAGTGCCACTGGCATCCCTCAGAATGGTGAGCAGGTCTGGCACCAGTTTGCTGACTTGAAGCATAGGAAGAGGGAGCTCATGGACCAGTGGGTCCAAGATGCACTGGCAGGGAATGTCCCAGATGTGTGTAAGTATCAGTATCAATAAGTGTTTTCCAAAGTCCAGCCTGTGTATGTGATGGATAGGTAAGCATAAATGTTTCTCTATCTCCTGTACACCTGCAGATGAAAGGGCTGTGAACTTCGATGCCCACACCAGCAGGCTGCTAAGGCTGTGTCGCGAGGCTGGTGAGTACAAATCTAGCTTTTAGTATTCAGGGCAAATAAATAGAAAGGAGTAGAATATCACCTGTTATTATTTAAAAATGGGTATGTTTGTACTGAATAAATGAGACATTAGCAGAGTAATAGTGATGTACAGGGTATATAACAATAAAAGTGTCAGTACCTGTCAATAAAAGTCAAAACCCCGGACTGGTTGTGTTTACTTTGGTATGTGGTGGTATGAATTGAAATGTGTACAGTTTCTGCACAGCAACTATAGCTCTGAAAGCATTAAATAATCAAGGCTCATCTGACAAAGATTGTGGAATTGTAAAACAAGAGATTAACTATATGAAATGTTCCATGCACCAAAATCTGATACCTGAATAGTAATGTTGTGTTAACCAGTGTTTTCCAGACTGTGCTATGTCAAAGTATGAATACACAGTATAAGAATTATCTGCCAAGCATGAATGTCAGAATTACAAGGTCAGATTGTACAACCAAGAGAGTATTAGGAAGAAAACAGTCAAATAACAAACAGCAGTTTCTCAATAGCTCATTTTGATAAAACACAAGCTTGTTGTATTTTTTTGCACAAACAGGCACAGTTCGAATACTGGGAGTGGTAGTAAGCTGTATGCATAATTTCACCCAGAAATACATGAATATATGTAGAAACAGTCAGGTAGTGTTAACAGAAATTTCCTCCACAGGTCTGCCGGATAAGAAAAGGTATATCTTAGCTGTAAGAAGGCAGTACTTATACAGTGTATACAACACCCACTGTCCAACCCCAAGGCTACAAATGGCAGCAAGATAAGTACATACACCAAGTAGTCTTCTCCAAGAAATGTCCCTCAAGTGTCACACTGCCACAGCTAGTGGTCACTGCTGCCAGCACCCAGGGTGACCAATAGAAATCAAGGCAGAGTATGGCAGTAGTGCACACGCACACATACACACACACACACACACACACACACACACACACACACACACACACACACAAACACACATAGTATGAGTGCACATATGTAACATTGACTATGTGAATACAGGTAGAAACAGTCCGGTAGTGTTAAAAGAAATTTCCTCCACAGGTCTGCCAGGTAAGAAAAGGTATAAATTAGCTGTAAGAAGGCTGTAATTATACACTGTGTACAAACATACCACTGCCCAACCCAAGGACGCCTGGTCTCATGGATAACATCCAGAACCTGTTTACTGAGGTTGGCAGATTGGTTTGGCATTAGGAAATAAGCCAAGTTGCAAATTGAGTGTCTGCAATTGGGCATGCATGAATTCCCCTTCCATTTGGGTCAGGAGGTTTGGGATCTGAGGAAGATGCCCTGGAGGTAGCAGGGACAGGCTGCACAGCAAGGGGTACCAGTGCTGCAGGGGCCAGTCTGGAGCTATAAAAATGGTCATTGGTTTTTCCTCCCTTGTTCTGAGCAGTACACTGGGTATGAGAGATAGGGGAGGAAAGGCATAGACCGATAGATTGACCCAGGGGAAGGACAGGGCATCCACTTTCCAAGCCATGCAGTGATTCTCCCTGGTGCAGCATTTGCTGAGCTGATGGTTGGTGTGGAAAGCAAAGAGGTTGACCTTTGGGGTTTCCCTTTTCTGAGTTATTAGGGTGGAAGTACTTCTGTTGAGTTGCCACTTCTGTGGGTCCAGAAGATTTCTGCTTAATTGGTCTGCCAGAGAGTTGAGAGAGCCTGGTAGAAATTGTGCTAACAGGTGTAGTTGCATGGCAGAGGCTGTGTGCCAAAGGGTCATGACCAGCCTGCATGGAGGGTAGGAGTGAGTCCCTCCCTGCTTTTTCATGTACCACATCATAGTGGTGTTGTCTGTTTTGATCAGGAAAGCCCCTGGAGAGAGTAGGGGCTAGAAAGCTATCAAGGTGTGCTACACAGCCATCATCTCTTTTTGATTGATGTGCAGAGTGATTTGCTGTGGGCTCCATTGGCCCTGTATGCACATGCCAGCCAGGTATGCACACCAAGCATAGCCTGATGCATCTGTGGTGAGGGTCTGGGTGGTAGGAGGTTGGGAAAAAGGCATTCCCTTGTTGTGGGAGCATGCTGTTGCCCACCAAAGAAAATCTTTAGGTACCATTGAAGTTTTCTCATATGCAGTCTGGTATATGGAAAGAGTAGTATGCAAGATGCCATGACACCAGTGCTTGCAGGATCTTCCTGGTAGATAGCTGGGGCCTGGTGGCTAGTTGAGTGAAACAGGCTGTCAGGAAAATTTGTTTCTCTGGAGTAAGGTATGCCATCTGGGATGCTGTGTCTAGACTTGCTCCCAGAAAGATTATCCTTTGGGTGGGCACCTGTTTGGATTTCTTTTCATTGATCATGTACCCTAGGGAGGTAAGTACAGTTTTTACAAAAGCTAGGTGCTTGAGCAGCTTTTCCTGGCTGTGTGCCTGAATAAGGCAGTTGTCTAGGTATGGGTAAATCTGAATATTTCTTTGTCTGCAAAATGCAATGGCTAGAGCCAGAAATTTTGTGAAAACTCTGGGAGCAGTAGATAAGCCAAAGGGAAGTGCAGAGAACTGAAAGTGTTGAAATCCTGTCCTGAAGCAGAGATATTTCCTACATGATTCTCTGATAGGATTGTGGAGGTAATCCTATTTTAGATCCAGGGTGGCTAGCCAAGCGTCCTTGGAAAGCACGGGTAGCAGCTGTTGGAGGGTGAGTATTTTGAACTTTGGGATCACCAGGAAGGTGTTTAGAATGGATAGATCGAGGATGGGGTGCCAGGTGCTCTCTTTTCTGGGCACAAGAAAAGGTCCAGAGTAAAAACCTTGACCTATCTGTTCTGCAGGAACATGCTCTACTTCCCTCATAGAGAGCAGGGAAAGGATTTGCTTTTGAGCCTCTGCCCACTGATTTGGTAGTAGATCTGGGAACACTTTTGGGGTTGGAAGGGTGTGGAAAGAAAACTTGCATCCCTGACACACAATGTTCAGAACCCAGTGGTCCTTGGTTATGGTGGCCCAGGTGCTTGAGTGAAAGGAGAGTTTTCCTCCTAGGGGTAAGTGATGGTGGGCAGAGGGAGGGGTGCAGGAGGTGAGTCATTGTGAGTTCTTACCATAAGGGGGTAGCTTAGAACTCCCTGGTTTTGAAGTGGAAGTAGTCCACTGCTTATATCTCTGCATTCCCTGGGGCTGCTGTCTGGGGGATCTGCTTCCACAGGGCATAGACTAGGCTGGTTTACTGGGAGCAGGAAAGGACCAGAGTTTGGAGGGACAATGTCTGCTGAACCTAGGTAGCTGGACCTGAAAGAAATTCTTAACTGTTTGCATAGATTTTGCTTTTTCTTCCATCTTTTTTAAGATCTCTTCTGCCTTAGTGCCAAATAAGTTATCTTCGTGCAAGACGGCATCCAACAATTTAAATTTGTCATGGTCTGGCAGGGGCTGTTTCTTAAGCATGCTTGCCTTCTAATGACAGATCCAGTGACTGCTGCCCTGTAAGAAGCGTCTAGGGCATCAAAACCACAGTGCAAGGTGTGTTTAGTTACTTGACTTGCAGAATGCATTAACTCTTGTAACTCTTTAGATTCTGCCCAAGCAGAAAAGGAAGACATTTTTTGTTTAAGGAGTTCCAAGGTATGTTGCTAAAATTTCAGCATATGGAACGGACAGTTTAGTGCCCTGATAGCAAGAGTAGCTGAGGTGTATACTTTTTTACCCCATCTGTCCAATGCTCAGGAATCCCTGTCTGAGGGGGGGTGGGAATCTTAGCAGAGGTTGCTTTAATCCCTTTTGGCCCTTGAGAAATGACCTCAGGGTCAGCTGTAGGATTTTTAAAAAGATATTTGTGTGAGTCAGGGACTCTATAGTTCCTGTCTGGTTTTCTGGGAGCAGGAGGAAGGGTGTCAGGAGTCAAGCTGGATTCAAGGAAAACATCCTCCACAACATCCAGGACTGGGGGGATGGCCAAGAGTCTGTGTTGTGGAAGATCTAGGAATTCCCTGAGTCTCTTTTTAGACTGAGGGTAGTCCTGACTCTCCATTTGGAAATGCTCCCTTAAAGCATGCTGGGTTTCCCCAAAATAGAAATCCTTTGGGGGAGAGGCAGAAGGAATGGAATCCTCTGCATCAGAATCCTCATAAGTGGAGAGGGGTTGCATGTCTTCATGTTCAGATGCATCAGATTCATCTGACTCTTGTTCAGACAAAACTACAGGGGACAGATCTCTTTTCCTTTTGGAGGGGGTAGATTTTCTTCCCCTGATCAGCATATAAGGTCCTCCATCATTTTAAGCATTTGAGACAGAGGCAAGGTAGCAGGCACCTGAGAGTGTGTCATCGGTTTCTTGGGTGTGGTTCACACCCTGGGCATAAGAAACTCAGTAGTTTTAGAAAGAATGGTAGTCACAAAAGAAGACTTCAGTTTGTGTCAAGATTTGGTAGTGTGAAGGACTTCCTCGGAAGCCAGTGCCAGCTCATTTGCTCCGGACCCATCCAAGGTAGAGACAACCACAGGATCCTTAGTTGAAAAAGAGTTTTGCAGCATATTGGACTCTGAAAGGGTCTCGTTAGTGGCCTGCAAATCAACAGAAGTAGACATCAGGGGCTGCAAAAGCGCCTCACTGAGTACCGGAGAACTGACGACTAGCTTAACAGAAGTGCCGTCGGTAGGTTTGGACCTGTGTGGTTTGTCTCTATCTTTATCTTTACATTTTTTCAGAAGATCTGCTGTGGGATGGCTTACTGAAGCAATATCAGAATTCAAGGACTGTAAGTGAAAATATCTGGCTACAATAAGGGCCCAAAGATGGATAGTTCTGGCATTGAACAAAGCACAGAAGCGACAACGATACTTACCTTTAGAAGACTTCAACTTCAATTTGGTAGACGAAATCTCAGGTAGTGGGCAACCGGCACTTGTCTGAACTGCTTCTACTTCAGGCTCCACAGCAAGAAAGACTGATGTAATGGTGTCGGCTGCCTTACTTTATACTACTGAAGACCTGACATCAGTCCTCAAGTGGCAGCAACTGACGCAGAAATACTAAGTCTCTGGTATTCGGGCCGGCCGAGGGCTACCCTGCAGGGATAACCCAAATGTGATGACTGCAACAGTGAAACATTAAGAACATCTGTATAACACTATAGTCCAAATAACTAAATAGGCAGAGGTTCTATTTTGAGGGCTGGTAAGTGTGTGTGTGTGTGTGTGTGTGTGTGTGTGTGTGTGTGTGTGTGTGTGTGTGTGTGTATGTACGTACAAGAGTCTGTAAGTGTGTATGTTTGCACGTTCCCACCCACAACACTTCCCACTGCTCTACTTTAGCAGTTCTGCTAATGTTATTGCCCTTGGAAGTAGCCTTTGGACAATTCTCAGCCCTATAAGCTCCATGATGCATGTAATAACTAACAGTATAGCACAGATAACTAGATAAGCAGGGGTTCTACACTTAGTTGTGCCAAATGTGTATGTGTATGAAGGTGTTTGTAAGTGTGTATGTCTGTAGGATAATGTATTTTTGATGGGTCTATATCACTTAAATGAAAGTTCTGAATGTCAATTGCTGTAAACAGCAAAAATGCCAATAATCAATGTCTATTTTGTGAGATTGTGGTACAGTGAAGATTGGGAAATTTGCCTTTTCTTCACTGTAGTGCGATCTCGGAGTTGGTATATATAATTAGCGGGGAAGTGGGAGGGTGCAGCCCCCCACAGTAAAGGATTTGATTATCGGCATTTCCGTTGTTTACAGTGATCGACATTCGGAACTTTTGTTTAAATGATATAGACCCTAATTTGATGCCCTTCTCACCCAGTACATTCCCCATTGCCATACTTTACAAGAGCTCTTAATGTAATCACCTTAGATGTACCTTGCGATACTATTAAATCCTCTAAGCTCTGAGGCATGTGTAATAACTGAGTAACACCATAGTACACATAACTAGATAGATAGGAGATCTATATTCAGTACTGACAACTATAATAGTATGTGTGTGAAGCATATCCCCTGTGGCTGTTGTGTGTGTGGGTTATACCATTTTAAGGCCTGTTGACCTCCTACACATGACATTACTTTAAAGACCCTGTTAATGGCATCTGCCTCACATGCACCATGTATACAGCCCATACCAGTCATATGTACAGATTTATATGGGATATCCACATCTGCAACCTATATGTGGTCTGTGTCCCCTGACAATGAGCATTTCTGTGATATCATTGCCAAATATGTCAATTACCGTACTGACACACATGCCAGCATCAGACATCATACCTGACTGACACATCATGTTGATACAATGTCTGTCACTCTATCACTTGTGCAGGTGTGTAGGACCAGTAGATGAGACCAATCGCTATGTCTGGTAGGCTATCCCATCATCCATGAAGGCATTCACAAGATTACTTTTTGTAAAAGGTTCTGTGCTATGTCCCAGTCATATAATCTATGTGGAGCATGTCATGTGTACGCAGCACTATAGTACATACAAGTGGATACATAAGGTTACTAATATGTCTATCGGCAACTGTGTATGTTTTTCTGTATGCACAGCCCCTGTCACTCTCTTCAGTGTGTGAATGTGATGGCTATACCATTTTGTGTGCCTCTTCCACCCTGTGAACTCCTTCATTGCTAAACTAGTGTCAGCCCATACAGATGCCATCCACCATACAAGCACAGTTACACAGTTTCTAGCATCAAGCCACTGTGGTGCAATGGTAATATCACTGTGTATTGTACTTTAATAGATGGGTAGGTCATCTACTCTGATATATGTCACCTCCATGTGCATGTGTGTCTTAATGCATGTCCCCATGCAGTGGTGTGTGTGTGTGTGTGTGTGTGTGTGTGTGTGTGTGTGTGTGTGTGTGTGTGTGTGTGTGTGTGTGTGAGATGGCTCTAACATGTTAAGTGCCTCTGAACCCACCATTGGCAATCCTAACAGCCCCTGCAATTGTCATCCACTTCAATAGTAGTGGCAGACACTGCCACATTACAGTACCGCTGTGCTATCTGTATTATGTAACTAGCACTATCATTCGTAAAACTGTGCAAGTAGGGGCTGTGCTCAGCCCTTCATCAGCTGCCCATGTACAAGACTGACTCTGGTGCACTACCACACGAGAGGCCAGGCATGCATATGAGATAGCAGACACACATGCTGGTAATTGTCAGGTTAGATTAACACAGGTTGATCTGTGTCAAGAGTACACACCCCAAAGCTGTCATACACAGTACCAGGAATACCCTCATCAAGTGCATGATGGTCGAGCAGATGTGACAGAAATGCCAGGGGCAACAGGTGCTGATAGCTGAAGTTGCTGCAGTTAAAGTAATGGCTAAGCTTGTGAGGGACCTAGTGCCAGTACTCAAGAAACCTCCTCTGTATGTGTGAGCCTGCAGTCCTACAGAACACCCAGGTGACATGTATGAAGGTTAGGTGGCTGTGTCAAGGGTATGTATGCAAGGTCACACTGTCTGTCACAATTGCCCCTCACACACTGTTGCATGTAAACACATCTGGTAAACATGTACATATACAGCTGTACCTTAGCTATGAAAAGGTCACTGTGTTTCCACTCCACCTTACTCATCATTGCTACTGTCAGCAGGCCTACAGCCTGCAGACACACAGACACCTGGAACACAACCAGAATAAAGCATGTGACACTGCAGTCAGTCAGCAGCACTAACAGCAATAGTGCATCATGGCTAACAAGGTACATACACCTCGATGTGTACCCGTAACTATGCCAGCAGAGAACACCTTACACAGCATGACATTGCTACACTGTACTATAGGCATCCTGTGCATTAGTCCAATATGAGCATGTCCATGCATAGATGGTATGGATAACAGGGTTGTGTCACAAGTATCATCACATGCACAGGGTGTGATGTTGGATTGCTAGAGGTCTAAGCTGGGCCATATGGCTGACAGCATGTGTGAGCGTCTGGAGGGTTAATGTTCAACTGGGTCATGCAGAGGAGCTGTGCATGTCTGGTGGCGACTGGCCTGTGATAGGGATGTGTGAGTGTTTGCACACCATCAAGCAATGTGGATGCCTGACACAGGGCTATGTTGGACAGCCGTGAACCATACATGGCAGGATGTATGGTTCACTCCTGGCAGGGATGCAGTAATTGGTTCTGCCAGGAGTATCACTGGCACTGCCAGACCCAAGGACAGATGCAATACTACTCCCTGATGGTGAATGTTTTCTACTGGATCTACATCCCTGATAGGACTGGCCAGAACAATGTGCCTATGGCCTGCTCCGGTGTGGTGTGGACAGCACCCTCCCTTTGGTTGTGCTGTTGGTACTGCCACTATAAGACTGTGAATGTACATGGGCACATGGGCTTACAGCTAATCATGTTGCTGTTACGTTCACCTGGCCAATGCAGTACTCCCACCACATGCTCAAGTACAGGCATTGCACAGTTGAGCAGCGACAATGTCTCACCCCACTGTCTATCCATGACATCAGCAAGATAATGTATGGCATCACAAATGCGTGGAGGTCATCATGCATGGCAGTGAACATGACCCAGAGCATCTGTTTGGTGTTGTAATCAGGATGCGCCTGTGCCTTCATGATGGACCATAACTTGGGTTTGGTGACACCTGCTGTGGCACTTGCAACAGTGGCTTGATGGACAGCAGTTCTCCGTCAAGCATCCCTGTTCATCTGCCTGTGTGTGACCTCACCTGGTCTCTGCCTATGGCTGGTGTCTACACTCACATTCATCATACTCAACAAACTAGTCTGTTCTATGCCACCACCCTTAACCTGTCCATTATCAGTGACTGCTGGGGACAGGGTATGTGTGAGCATACTGATTGTGTGCACGGACATGATGGGTGAAAGTGGGATAAAAAACAATAGCACAGACTCAGGCTCCAACAACCCCACTTGTGCCTCACTATGACCACCATCATCATGGGAGTCCGCTAAGAAACTGACATCAGGTTATGAGAGGGAGGGACATGAAACCCTGTGTTCACTTGCAAGGGGAAGACAACACATGCAAATTAATACCCTGCAATATTATGTTTGTACACACACAAACACACACACACACACACACACACACACACACACACACACACACACACACACACACACACACCCGCACACACACGCACACACACACACACACACACTCCTGGTACAATGTGGCACAGCTGTGACACCTATGGGCCCTTCAGGGCAGACCTTATGGTAATTCTGCCTGCCAGAATCCATCTCATTCACTGCTACTGTAAGTCCCACAATAAAGGGTGACAAATCCTACTGTGTGATGGGTCTAGTAGCAGAATGGTAATTGTGGCCAAGACCAAGGCTATTGGAGTGAACTATACAGTGTCACCAAGTGCATATGCACTTACTGCTATACAGACCAGACACAATGACAATGTTTAATGATATGTGATAATTGATGAAGGGACAAGATGATACATTATCACTACAGTAACTACACAGTTCAGACTCACAGGGATTCATTTCAGACAGCATTGCAGGACAGTCTGCAGTACATACAGGAAATATGTAAAGTACAAGGTGCATAGCTTCATAAGATGATACCAGGCTATTGGCCTTGATGCCCTCCTAATCCTGACCCAGACATTCACCCATGTCCCTTCCAAGCCAGCACCTGTTTCCCCTGTCCAGCTGGAACACATGCAGGATTCAAGGGGTGTCCCATCCATTTCCCATGCAGTTGTCTAGCTTCTTATTCAAGAGGGCTATACACATACTCTGCTAGACACGGGGAAAGAATGTATTTTACAGATGGTGTATTGTGTGTGACACTACACTATCCCATTAACAAGCACTATGCATGTTATGATGACTGGGGAGAGATGGGCAAAGGCTGCCAGCCTAGTCAAATAGAATTTAATATATAATTCTATCAACTGTATAAATAAATGTAAAATACAGGCTTGTGGTTTTAAATGTAAGAAAACACTGTGAAATGTGGAACTGCAAAATATGTGACAACATTGCACTCTACTGGCCCAGTGAAGCATGTTATATCCTTTCATGCTAGAATTCGGCCCGAGGGCGGCTGGATAAAGATGTCATGCCCACTGTTTTAAGGCTAAAGTTTATGACTAGTATTTAGATATGGAAGGTGCTTTATTGCTTTAGTTTCTGTAAGTATATACATGTGAAATGTCTTCTATTATTGTAAGTTTCTGTGCAGGTGTTAGATTGCTAAATAACGCAATTTGTGGCCTGAGAACTCAGACCAGGGGTTAAGATGATGCAATATGAATACTGGGAAAATCTAAGTGTCAAAAATGATGTAATTTTGGGAGGACCTTAGAGATATGTTTGTTAGTAATGTTTAAATACTATTTCTCACAAGAGACCTGGAAGCATTTTGATCTGGACATCTAACTTACCAGCACTGCCTATGCTCTTTATGTATGTAAGTAGGATTGTAGCACTGTGTTTTCTCTAAGATTAGCTACAGATTAGAAAGTTAGATTTAAGTATATTTTTCTGTATAATCAGATCTTCCTACAATATTATTTTAAGTTTCTGTGTGATCTGTGATCTCTTAGATACCTCTGTGGTGTAGTAGATTTGTCTTGTGTTTTAATTATTTATTATTAAATATTTGTAAAGCCTTCTACCTGTGGCTGGTTTGTGTAGAGATGAAGTATGCTTTAGAGTACATTATATATTTATATAGTTTACTGTCTAAGCTCTTCCAATAAGTCTTAGAATGTATAGTCACATTACCATTGGATATTAATATTGCACAGTAATAATTGGACACCATTTTAAGGGCCTTTTAGTAGCTGATATTATTAACTGGGTGGTGGCAGTAATTACTACTGTATAGTCTGGGTAAAGGGGCACAGCTAGAGAATCTGTGTCAGCCTTTCCCAGGAGTGTCTGTGAAGTTGTATAAATACTTATCTCAAAGTGTGTCTGTGTTGTGTCAGCTACTTGGGCAGTGACATGAAGCGCTGGTTGGACAGAGATGGTACTGGAGGCTCTATCTTGCCCAGTTAGGCTGAGACCTGGACCCTATAGCTGTGCCAGTGGGGATTCTTATTGGGGATCTGGAGAACAAGGGAGCAACCAGCCCCAGACTGAATGTCATCTCTGTGTGCACTTAAGGGAAATTGTACTTTACTGTGTGTATTAGCTATCCTTTCCTCACCTAGGAGATGACCTCCTGGGTGTTAGTGGTGAGGATTGAGGCTCCTTGATTGCCAGGCCAGGGCACGGTCATCACAAGTATTTGGCAGTGGTGGGATCTACTTCACATACTAACCGGCTTGTAGTGGTGAGGGTAGAGCGAATTCCTGTAGCTTATGTACAGTGATCTCTAAAAGTGTTTTGTACTCTAAAACAGCCACGCAGTGTATACCAAGAGTTCAGATCACAATTGTTTATTTATTTTGTTAGCTTAGTGTTAGTCAGGGTGAGCAGGCCGCATGTCAGCAGAAGAGTATGGAAAGCTGACAAAGAGCCAGCTGGCGGAGATGTGCCAGGCTAGGGGGCTGGTGCATGGAAACCTGACTAGGGCAGACCTGATTACAGCCTTGGTTACAGCTGCATCAGAAAACAGCATCCTGAAGGATAATCAGGCTGACAGTGGAGATACAATATTCTTGGAGAATGGAGAGCTCAACCTTTCTGCAGTGGACTTAAAAATCCAGTTGGAGCTAAAGAGACTTGAGTTGGAGGCCAGGCATATGGAACTAGAAGCATCTGAGAGAATGAAGAGACTAGAAGCTGAAGAACAGGAACAGCAGAGAAAGCATGAGAGGGAAATACTGACTCTTCACCAGAGTCATTGAGGTAATGGGGAAGGGAGTAACTGGACCCCAGAAGCACAAAATGTCAGTAAATTTCTTCCACAGTTTAAAGAGGGGGATAATTTTGAGAGTTTTATTCATATGTTTGAGCAGGTATGTAAACAGTATGAAGTTGACCAAAGCCTCTGGGTACGGTTCCTGACCCCCTTACTCCATGGTAGAGCTGTAACTTCCTTAGCAAAAATGCATGACACTGACTGTTTTGATTATACTGCTGTAAAAAGACATTTGTTAGACTGTTTTAAGCTAACACATGAAATGTATGGGAACAAGTTTCGTGAGCAGAGACACAAGGCAGATGAAAATGTATGTGAATATGTGGTTGAAATGAGCACTTATTTTCATAGCTGGGTGAGTGGATGTCAGGTCACCACTTTTGAAGGGCTGGCAGACCTTTTGGTACGGGAACATGCCCTTAGTACTTTGCCTGAGGACATGAGAATCTGGTTAGCTGATAGACAGTGTGCTAATTCAGAGGAGTTGGGTAAGAAGGGAGACCTATACCTAGCAAGCAGAGTAGCCCTGCACAGGAAAGGGACCCCTAATACTGCTCATGGGACTAAAGGAACCCATGGTGGGCAGCACAGACTGCCCCAACAGAATCTGCCAGTAGCAGGGGAAGCCACTAGTCCAGGTACACATCCAGGATTTAGGGTTAAATGTTTTGAATGCAACCAGTGGGGCCATGTGGCATACAGGTGTCCACGGAGGCAAGGTGGGGAACCAAAGGTGAGGAAGCCAGTAAGTGGGAAAGACAAAATGCCAACAGTGTGTTGTCTTGAGACAACACGGGAATGGAACTACCATCCTGCAGATGTCCTGAGAGGGAAGGATTTGGATGAGGCAGTACCATGTACTTATGCAGTTAAATGCAGTGAGGCTAGGAGACAAGCATGTGGGTCTGGTAGCCTGGGAGAGACCCAGACAGACTGCATACTTGCAGACAGGACTGCTGAGGTGTTTACTTCAGGGAGTGAGCTACACTGTAGCAGTGAGACTGAATGTGAGCTACAGCTGCTTGCAGTTACTGATGTTCCCTTGGACAGGGTAACTACAAAGGTAGAGGTGAGTAGTAGTACCCAGGCTGACAGTGAGGCACCGCTGTCAGAGGATGTCAGATTTCCAGTGGAAGGGGAGCTGGGAAGGGTTACAAGGAGAGACTTGAGACAGGCTCAGCTCTCAGACCCTACATTGCAAGGCCTGAGGCAGGTAGCTAGGGAGGCACCTGATTCTCAAGGGAAGGGGGAATCTGTATACTGGAACAAAGGGTTACTGTACAGAGAGTGGACCCCTGAGGGAGAGCTAGAAGATGAGAGAGTACAGCAGTTGGTAGTGCCTAGAGATTACCATCTTGCAGTTCTAGCCATGGCCCATGATATTCTCTTTGCAGGTCATATGGGCATAAAACATACAAAGAGGCGTATTATGCAAAATTTCTATTGACCTGGAATTTCCAGAGATGTAGCAGAGTACTGCAGGACCTGTGAGCTGTGCAAAAGGTAGGCAAGCCAGTAGACAAGGTGAGAGCTCCTTTGATGCCTTTGCCCATGATTGAGGAGCCATTTCAGAGGGTAGCTATGGATATTGTGGGTCCTCTGAGTACCCCAAGTTCCACAGGGAAAAAGTATATCCTAGTGATTGTAGATTATGGTACACGATATTCTGAGGCAATGGCTTTGTCCTCCATTGAGGCCGAGAAGGTGGCAAATGCTTTGCTAGAGATTTTCAGCAGGGTAGGTTTCCCAAAGGAAATACTGTCTGACAGAGGTGCCAATTTTATGTCAGACCTGCTGGCTTGTCTGTGGAGGTCCTGAGGGGTGAAGCACATGAAGACCACCTCCTACCATCCCCAGACTAATGGTCTTGTTGAGAAGTTAAACTCTACAATCAAGTCAATACTACGGGCATTTGCAGATTAGTTTAAGAGTGAGTGGGACAATCTGTTTTTTGCTTACAGAGGTTCCCCAGGAATCCACAGGTTTTTCACCCTTTGAGTTGCTGTTTGAAGGGTCCTCTAGATTTAATTTGAGATGAATGGGAAGGTGAGTGTGAGTCTCACAAGGAGTCTGTTGTGGCATATGTCCTGAACCTCAGGACAAGGCTCAGGGAACACATAGGCCTCGCCCAGGAGAACCTGGCAGAAGCCCAACAACAGAAAAAGGTGTGGTATGACAGGAATGATCGAGCTGGAGAGTATGCTGTAGGGCAGCAGGTAATGGTGCTCATTCCTGTCAGAGACAACAAGCAGCTTGGGAGGGGACCCTACAAGGTGGTAAGAAAGGTAAGTGCTGTTAACTACATGGTGGAAGTGCTAGGCAGACAGCAGGGGCACAAATTGTACTATGTTAGCATGATGAAACCTTACCATGATAGGGAGGCCCTTGTGCTGAGCATTTGCAGTGGATTGCAGGAGGAGTCTGAGGGAGATCTGGGGACTGATCTCCTCGGTGAGGCTTGGGCTGATACCTCGATGGAAGGGGTAGCAATGTCCCAGCAGCTATCTCCTACCCAGGTTCGAGAAATCTGAGCAATGTTGTAGGAGTTTGGGGGCATGTTCACCGGGAAACCAGGGAGCACCCACCTGGTGCAGCACCAGGTGGATACAGGACCCCAAAGGCCTATCAGTCAGGCCCCTTATAGAGTGCCTGAGATAGTCAAACAGACTCTGAAGGAGGAGTTATAGGAGATATTGGAAGTAGGGATGATTCAAGAGTTCAACAGTCCCTGGGCCTTGCCAGTGGTTTTGGTGCCAAAGAAGGATGGCAGCACCAGGTTCTGTGTGGATTACAGGAAATTAAATAGTCACACAGAGTCAGATGCTTACCCCATGCTTAGGACAGTCGAGGCCCTAGAGCAGCTGGGTGGGGCTAAGTATCTTACAACCATTGATCTTACCAAGGGTTACTGGCAAGTGCCCTTGATTCCCAGTGCTAGAGAGAAGTCAGCCTTTGTGACTCCTTTTGGTTTGTATGAGTTCACAAAGATGCCCTTTGTGATGAAGAATGCCCCAGCGACTTTCCAGAGGATGGTAGATCATATCTTAGCAGGAGCAGGAGGGTTTTCCCTTGCTTACATGGATGATATTGCTATCTACAGCCATTCCTGGAAAGAGCACCTTCAGCATGTCAGGGAGGTGCTGGGCAGACTACAGCGGGGAGGGTTGACCATTAAGCTGAGCAAATGTCAGGTGGGTATGGCAGAGGTCTCCTACCTAGGACATAGAGTGGGAAGTGGTAAGATAAGGCCAGAACCTGCCAAAGTGGAAGCTTTTCAGGCATGGCCTGCACCTGTTACCAAAAAGCAGGTGAGGGCATTCTTAGGGACAGCAGGGTACTACAGAAAGTTTGTTCCCAATTATAGTACCACAGCTGCTCCCCTCACAGACCTGACAAGGAAGAACAGGCCAGATAAGGTAGCATGGACCCCAGCATGTGAGCAGGTATTTCAGAAGCTTAAGGAAGCTTTGGGAGGACCCCCTGTGTTAGCCAGTCTAGACTACAGCAAATACTTTGTTGTGCAGGTGGGTGCTTCAAACTATGGGGTGGTGGCTGTACATAGCCAGGTTTCTTCAGAGGGAGAAGTGCACCCAGTGGTTTACCTCAGTCATAGGCTCCAACCCAGGGAGGAATGCTATGCAGCGGTAGAAAAGGAATGTCTAGCCATAGTGTGGGCACTACAAAAACTTCAGCCTTATCTGTAGGGAAGGAAATTCACTCTGATGACAGATCACAACCCTCTAACATGGCTAAACAGAGCCAGTCAGCAAAATGCCATGTTGCTAAGATGGAGCCTGGGGTTGCAACCATATGATATGTCAGTGCAGCACCGCAGTGGGAGTAGCAATGCCATTGCAGATGGGCTCTCACGACAGGGAATGGGGTGAGGTACACCCAGATAGAACTGACACTCTTAAGCAATGTTTCTCTAGGGGTACTTGAAAAACTTGCTTGAGTTCCCTGTGGAGGGAGAGATGTGATGACTAGGGAGTGATGGGTGAAGGCTGCCAGCCTAGTCAAATAAAATTTAATATATCATTCTATCAACTATATAAATAAATGTAAAATACAGGCTTGTGGTTTAAAATATAAGAAAACACTGTGAAATGTGGAACTGCAAAATATGCAACAACATTGCACTCTATTGGCCCAGTGAAGTATGTTGTATCCTTTCATGTTAGAATTTGGCCTGAGGGCAGCTGGATAAAGATTTCATGCCCATTGTTTTAATGCTAAGGTTTATGACTAGAATTTAGATATGTAAGGTGCTTTATTGCTTTAGGTTTTGTTAGTATATACATGTGAAATGTCTTCTATTGTTGTAAGTTTCTGTGCATGTGTTAGATTGCTAAATAATGCAGTTTGTGGCCTGAGAACTCAGACCAGGTGTTAAGATGATGCAATATGAATACTGGGAAAACCTAAGTGTCACAAATAATGTAATTCTGGGAGGGCCTTAGAGACATGTTTGTTAGTAATGTTTAAATACTATTTCTCACAAGAGACCTAGAAGCATTTTGATCTGGACATCTAACTTACCAGCACTGTCTATGCTCTTTATGTATGTAAGTAGGATTGTAGCACTGCGTTTTCTCTAAGATTAGCTAAAGATTATAAAGTTAGATTATGTATTTTTCTGTATAATCAGATCTTTCCTACAATATTATTTTAAGTTTCTTTATGATCTCTGAACTCTTAGATATCTCTGTGGTGTAGTAGATTTGTCTTGTGTTTTAATTATTTATTATTAGATATTTTTAAAACCTACCTGTGGCTGGTTTGTGTAGAGATGAAGTATGCTTTAGAGTACATTATATATTTATAGAGTGTACTGTCTAAGCTCTTCCAATAAGCCTTAGACTGTATAGTCACATTACCATTGGATATTAATATTGCACAGTAATAATTGGCCACCCTTTTAAGGGCCTTTTAGTAGCTGATATTATTAACTGCGTGGTGGCAGTAATTATTACCGTGTAGTCTGGGTAAATGGGCACAGCTGGAGAATCTGTGTCAGCCTTTCCCAAGAGTGTCTGTGAAGTTGTATAAATACTTATCTCAAAGTGTGTGTGTGTGTGTTGTGTCAGCTACTTGGGCAGGGACACGAAGCACTGGTTGGACAGAGAGGGTACTGGAGGTTCTATCTTGCCCAGTTTGGCTGAGACCTGGACCCTATAGCTGTGCCAGTGGGGAGTCGTATTGGTGACCTGGAGAGCAAGGGAGCAACCAGCTCCAGACTGACTGTCATCTCTGTGTGCACTTAAGGGAAATTTTACTTTACTGTGTGTATTAGTTATCCTTTTCTCACCTAGGAGATGACCTCCCTGGTGTTAGTGGTGAGGATTGAGGCTCCTTGATTGCTGGGCCAGGGCACAGTCATCACACATGTCACAGACCAGGTGAGGGCCTTGCATGTGTGATGAGTGAGTGGTGTTTGTCTTACAGATATGCAGAACCGCCATCAAGGCTGGTTTGGAAATGGCCTTGTATGCCAGACACAGGTCACCTATGATCAGTCTTTATGAGACTGAGTACAGGGACAGGGCTTTTAGCCAACCTGTATTGGACAGGTGTTACAGACCCTGGATTTTCCTGGTCAGGAACCTCTGTGGTCTCTCCAACTGCTGCATTTGCTTGGCAAAGTACATGCCAATGGAACCATTTTACTTGGTAATGCATCTGATAAGGGTGGAGTACAGGGATGTTGTAGACTCCTGGTTCCTGGATGTCATACCTGTATTTGTGAGGTGGGCCATGTAGTTAGCCTTCCGTACAATGGTACCCACATGGTGAGAAACTGTCAGGTTGCTACCAGCTTTGGTGCACAAATCGCCTCACACCTGATTGCATGCTCAGTACGTTATTACTATTATAAGTAGTGTGGATGGCATCTGCCACAACAGGGTGAATGATGCCTCTCCTGGCATTCAGTTTGCAGAAATGCTTCTTGTACCACTCATTAATTGGGTTAGGGCCTCTTGGAGGATGCTCACATCAGTAGGGGAATGTAAGGCAGTGGCCAGCTTGCAAGCATCTGTACATCTGATCAGCCACAGACCACTGCTTTGTCCTGTACCTCAGATACATATATCTCAAACAGTAGAGGATCCCAGATCAATCCTTGGGGAATACCACTTTGGAAGACTCTACTACTAGAGGTGGGTTCTACTACTTTGACCAAGTGAGTACTATCATTGGGCCAGTTAGCTACCCATCTGGTGACATACAGGTTGATGCCTAGTTGTGTAGGTGTATGTATCCTGGCCACCTGGGGATTATTGTGAGAGAATTGGGCTAGGTGAAGGTAGGCATTGTTCACCATCTTCCCCTTATTTTTGTGTTTGTTGACCACTTCAGAGAGTTCAACCAGATTTAACAGGCCTGATCTTCCTTTGACAATACCGTGTTGTGTGGGCTCAGGCATTTTGAGGTTGTCCTTGATTTTGCCTTCCATGCCCTTGCAGATCAGGCTAGTTAGACTGATGTGCATATGTTTGGATTGAATGGTGGATTGCTTCATCTTTGTGTATTGGGTTGACAGTGGCTGTCCTCTGTGCAGATAGAATAACATCTGTGCTCAGGATTTGGTTGACTACAGTGTGTAATGGATCTTAGAGCACATGCCTGTGTTCATGTAGGATGCAGCCAGGGATGGTATCAGGCCGATGGAGACTTGTGTATGGTGCCTTTGAGAGGGCATTATGGACCTGCTTCCTGATGATGAGGAAAGGGGGCAGGTGCTGTGCATGCACATGTGTACCAATGGGGGGGCAGTGGGTGATGTTTACACTTCAACTGCCTGCAGCAGGTTGCCTATATCTATGCCGTATGTGTATGTGGTGTTATTGACCACCACTACCGACCAGATTTGTGTGTTGCCTCTGGGATTGCAGACACATGTGTGGAAGTCCTAGTGATTGGCTTTGATGGAAGTGTCCAATATGTTCTCAAAGATAATCTTAGGGTAATTCACCAGTGACCTTATATGCTTGTGCAGACCAAGGTGAGATTGCTTCCAATAAGGCATCTGTTCCTTCTTGGCCCTGTCCAGCAATTATTTCCACCTATTATGGTATTTGTGTATTGCTGCTGTCCACCATGGACATTTACCCTACCTTGAGGGAGATGCTGTTGTCCTGTCAGGTATTTCTGAGCCCATACAGCTATGTAGGTGACCAGATAGTATTGTGGTATGGGCCTGGACACTACTTCTAGTTCCAACTGATGGGATGATGGCTGTAAAGCTACTTCTACCTCCTCAGAGGAGATTTATAGTCACTTGTGTAAAGTTAAATTTGTTTGACCCTGACAAGGGGGGGCAGGGGGAGATGGTGACCTGAACAGTGATGACTATGCGGTCAGATCTTCCCAAGGAGGATGACACTGTAGGAGTGCTACCATGGCTACTCATGTTGGTTAGGACCAGGTACAGAATATTTCCACCTATCATAAGAGTATTGACCAGCTGATCCACCTAATTGCAATTGACAAAACTGAGGAATCTCTGCATTCATGTTCAGGTGGCATAGGTCATGCACACTATGGTTGGGTAGTTGAAGTCACCCAGGAGCAGAGTAGACGATTGAATCCTAATGGATTCCAGCATGTCCCAATAGATGTGGTGGGTGTCTATAGTCATGGTTGGAGGCCTGTAGCTAGCTATGATTTGAGTAGGTGTTTTGTCAACTATTAACTGCACTCAGGATGTCTCCCATGCATCATACTGTTTGGCCAGCCTAGAGGTGTGTATGTGTATGATAATGTTTAACACTGCACCTCCTGTGGCTTTGCTGTGCTCAATTTGTGGTCTAAACGTATGATGGTATGAGTAGCCTGTCAAGGTTAGTGTGCTCTCCACAGCTGCAAAGCAGGTGTCAGTGATTTCACAAATTTTGGCATCCTACAGGACAAGGTGCACTTGCATTGACATGGGTTTCATGCTAAGAAACCTAGCGCCTGTTAGAGCAAGGCATCTGCACAAAGGCACACATCACTGGTGGGCAAAGGCCGGAAAATAGTATCACTTTATGTATATAGCTGAAACACACATAGTTGCCAGCAAAGACGATGTTGCATTCATAGGTTTACTCCACAGGATATGACATCTGACAAGCAAATGTATGCTATTATGTTATGACCTCAGTCTTTAATAGGTTGCCAGAGATGTGCTAAACAATACGCAATTGTATGAGGCATTGACTACTAATATGAGGCAGACATGTGGTCAGTCTGCAAGGGTCTATGTCATAACATCGAAGTGTTAAAACTTTGAATGTTATAACATCGAACAGTTAACATCAAAAACTGAGAATACTGAAGCTGCGGAACATCAAATTATTTTCCAGGGAAAGAATTTGGTGGGCCTTTTCTATGGTGCAATCTTGGAGTTGGTATATTTAACTAGGTGGGTTGTGGGGATCACAGCCCCCAAGTAAGACATAGTTAGTAGTGTTTGTGTGTTTCGTGTTGTGTACAGGTACAGTGATTTTTTTCCCTGGGAAAAAAAATCTCTGTTCTCAGTCTTCAGGGTTTTTAGCTTTTGATGTTACCAGTTCGATGTTATAACATTCAAAGTTTTAACACTTTGATGTTATGATATAGACCCGTCTGCAAAACTCTGGGCAGTTGTCAGGTATGGGCTCAGTATATAACATACAGTTCAACACACACTTCTGTTGTGTACTATGCATATACCCTATATACATCTCTTACATTTGTAAGACAAGCATATGTATCATAGTATCATTCACAGGTGACATATGAATATTTACATCATTTCAAATAGCTGGCCTAGCAGTGTCACACTAAGTATTGGACAACAGACACTCCAGTAGTTGTCATACATGAGCTGACCTTTGCTGGGGTGACTCAGAGGCCAGAGATGTGATCCATGTCACTGCAGACAGGGCTAGCAGGAATGTCCATAGGTGACAGACAGCAGCATGTGAGTCCAGCAGGTCTTGTTGCAACCTAGTGTTTAACTTCCTATTTGACATTATTGCATCCCCCCTTCTGCATTCCATTACAAACGTACATGATTGACATACCTGTTATAGTGCTGAAGAGTTTCCTCAGAATAATGCAAATAGTTAGGTTTGTGAAGTCACAGTCTGTCTTTGTGTAGATGGGTTCAGACCTGTGTTGCATAGGCAGCAGCTTGCCATTTGTAGTTAATCCTCATGAGCAGGTGATGGCCTGTGCACCAATTGATGTCTCCCACTTGCTGCTTGCATCCAGAACAGCTGTATTGTCTTTCCACTAGACAATGCCATAGCAACAAAGTGCTATAATTAAGTCCTTCATGTGAAACTTGCCCCTTTTCCTTGTCCATGTGGAGGACATTATGGGGGTTTGGGGGCTACAGCTTCACAGACGGTAGGTGGAAATACCTTTCAGGACAAGGCATGTAGAGACATCCCAACAACATGGGGGACAAAGCTCCAGAATTGGGTACAAATTGTAAATATTGCTGTTATAGACATAGAGGATTGCTAGATTAACAGGGTTTGTCATCTGACAGTGATATGTCTCTAACATACCTCTTAACTGTCCAGTTGTCCACAGACTGCCATAGGTTTGCCTATTATGTTTGGTCTGTTCCTTAGACAATTTCTGTTTTTGAGAAATCAGTAGGATAATGTGAGGATTGTAGTCAGTAAATGTTGGCATCCAACTTTCAGGGATGTTATGTTACAATAAAGCCTGTAACACCAGCAACTGTTTCAGTTTATAACACCATTATGTGAGATGACCCTCTTTTTGGCCCCCTATCCCCCAAGTATTTAATGCTTTGTCCAGATGTCTTGCAGTAAGAGGTTCAGTGGTATGGTATATCATTATTTAGTGACTGTACTCCTGATATCATCCCAGTGACTTAGCAGACTCCTGGAAGTGGTATGCCACAGTGGCCATTAATATGGTCCCACACTCTGGACATTCTGTGGAAATCTCTACAGTCGAGAGTTATGTATGTCTGGCCATTATTAACAGAGCACCAAGACTGTGTAGCAGTGTTGTGTGTAAATGTTTGTTGGGCAGAGTAGGAAGAGTAGCAGATGTGAGTGTCATAGATCCTTTTCTATCTGACTGTGCATGCTGCTACAGTTGTTGGTGGTCTATCAGGTGTATATGTTTGTAGAGGCAGATTGAGAGATGTCCTGTAAGACTTCAGGATTCCGAGTAGACTGTGGGTTGGGCCAGTATATCTCGGTTAAATGTGTGACTGGCAATCAGGATATGTTTGTTCAGTCATTCTACTCTAGAGTTCATTTGGGGTACTGGAATGTTGTTGTGACTGTGGTGCAAATGGTTGTGGGTGGACTATTTCTCACCAATATCTGCTTTTCCCTACAGTTCCATTCCTGTAGTACATGATACAAATGGAAGTACATGGGAAATTCCTCAGAGCAGATTTGGGGTAGTATTGTGTTGGTCTTACTGTGGTTCAGAAGGTGCTAGGTGAAATGGTTTGCAGCTCTCACTGTTTTTCTGTTCTGTTACATGATTGCAGTCATACCGCTCCACTGTCCAGATGTATAGACACTGTCCAGATGGGTGGGTCATATGTTTGGTCCATTCGCCATAACAGTAGAGGATTTCTGACAAATCACTGGGATGATGTGAGCATTGATATCAGTAAATGATGACAATCGTTTGTGTTTCAGACCTGCAATCTATCAGGAATTGTATGTTAAATCAAACCATACTACTCTAGCAGACTTCTACGCGTATAACAGCCATATTTCAAAGATGTCACTATTGTTTTCCCTTTATCCCCCCACTTTGTCTGGCTTTTTGCAGATGTCTTGCAGTAAGAGGTTGGTGATATATATATATATATATATATATATATATATATATATATATATATACATATATATATATAATATATATATATATATATATATACACACACACATATATATTTATATATACATATATATATATATATATATATATATATATATATATATATATATATATATATATATATATATATATAGATATATGTATATGTATACATATATATATATACATATATATATATATTTACTGTAGTATGGTCGAACTGGCCCCACTGAATGATGAGCTCATCGATCTACATACACCAAAACGACAATGTCAACTTCTGACATTGTCTAAATATGACTCATCTTCATCCTCGAAATGGGCTTTAACATGGGTCAAGATAGGGGCAAGCTTCATACTTCGACAATGTCAGGCTTGACATTGTCATTGTTTGGTCTCCGGATTTCAACTAAAGTGCTATGGATATATATTTTTCCCTTATAGTAAATGACTGTAGTGAATGATATGCTTGTTAAATCATTTCAGATCCCTATAGCTCAGATGGTGTAAAGGTACATTGCTGTGATTGTAGTGCACAGGGTCTAGGGTTCTAGACTTGGAAATGACTTTTTCATTAATGTTAAATTACCAGAATGCATGATATGTTTGTAAAAGCATTACAAATTCCAACAGCTCTGATGGTGTAGTGGTAAGTTGCTGTGACTGTAGTGCCAGCATCCTGGATCTGAGACTTGACAGGGCTTATTAGTTTTTACTGGGCAGAACAAAGGCTGATAGAGACAGAGTGATTAAGACACTTTTAAGCAGTTGTAAGCAGGTTTGCACAGTTTTGCCCAGAGCTAAGCTATGCTAAAAGATGGTTATGTCTTCTTAGCTTCACTTCACATACTCAGGCTAGAATTTGGTACAGCTACATCTGGGATATTTACAAACTGCTGGAGCATGGTTGTCCCAAGCATCTTGATTCCACTGGGCCAAGAGCGCCCCCTTCCTCCGCTTTAGGTTGGCATAGTGATGCCACACCTGCTCACCAGTTCAGGGGATGCCAGTGACATTGGTGAGATTGTGTGCCAGATGGTCCCAGGCCTCCGCTTTATACCGTGAGACCTGGTACTGGCCCTGCAGCAGTCTGTTGTTATGGTTTGCTACAAGAAACCCAGCCATGACTCTGGACTCCAAAATGCTCCAGCCCTGCACCCGAAAGCGCAAGCCTTCACCAACATCTGACATAGTTCCTACTCAGATCAAGCTACAACAGATCCTGGCTGCATTCCCACCTGTGCCATTTAAATAATGCTATATTCCCACCCTTTGCTGTTATTGGCCCATTTTGAAAATGCTGAGCTCAGCTAAGCAGTGTGCAAACCTGCTAAGACAATTTAAGCATTGCTTAAAGTGGTAATTGCTGAGCACTGCTTAACAGTGTGCAAATCAACTTAGCTGAGCTGACTGCTGCTTAGCATTTATGTCTAAGCAATGCTTAAACCAGCTAGGCATAGCTGAGTGCTGCTAACCATTGCTCACTTTTCATTTTTAGAAAATATTAGAATAATGACTTCATTAATCATTACTGACATAGCAGTAAGTGTATATGATTTACTTTACATGATGTCCCTCTATGTGCCTTCATTACATTATCATGCAGTGTGACTATATTGTATGGGACACTTGTGTATGCATGGGAGATTTCACATGTTATATGCACTAGCCCTTCCATTTTAGACCAGCTACATTACCCTGGTTGACAAATATCAAATACTACATAAATTAAAATAAAAATAATTTTAACACTGCTTTCCCGTGTAAAAATAAAGTGCCTGGCTGGGTACTCAAACTGTGAATGCCTGCATGCAAAGTCAGGTCTCTAACCAATATGCTGTCTCAGCGTTAAGATTTTAGCTGTATATTTTTATTTATATCCTATTGGATGTTTAAGCAATGCTGAGCAGAGGGCCATAATGTGCACAGCCGCTCAGCTACGCTTAAACATACCTGAGAATGGAAACTGAAAGCACTTGCAAAGTGCCATATGGCACTTTGACAATGCAGAGGGTGTGGGACAGTACCTGTTACACACCCCCTGTATTGCTTCCTATCCGTATGTCCTGCTTTCAGTGTCCCTGGACACTAAAAATGCTTTGGAAGCACTGTACGGCACTTTGACAATGCAAGGGGTGTGTGACAGAACCTGTCACACAGCCCCTGCATTGATTTCTTGCTCCCCTATCTATTCCAATGTCCGCAGCCACTGAAATGCTTTTAAAAAGTGCCATACGACACTTTCTGAGTGCAGGGGGCATGTTAGATGTGCGTGCACTACTTAAACATGCCCCCTGCACTCAGTGGTATTCATGTCCATTTAGCATTATCAGTAGCACACCTTCATAAATATGCGTGCTGCTGTTAAAGCTAAGGGTAAATGGACATGGTTCACTCCATGCAGGAATAGCACTATTTCTGCATGGAGTTTATTGAATCTTGGGGAATGTCTAGAGCTACAAGTTTTTCTATTGTCTTGGAGAGCAGTAATGACTAGGTCTAAAATGGAAAAGCGCTTAGTTGTTTTACGACTTCCAGATCTCAGCAAACATCTGAGAAGTGTGTATTTTTAACACAGAGATGCTAGTTTCTATTAGCCTGGGAACTGAGGGCAGGTGACAAAGAGTGATGCCATCCAAGCTGATCCAGCAGTAATGTTTGATATTAATTTAAGAACTCTCTCAGAGAGAGACTTTGCATTTTGTATTTTGTCTTGCACCTAAAAACATCCATTCAGCACTTCTGTCTGTGTGCTGCTCTGTAAGTAAGTTATTTAGGGCATAGTATATTTTAGATATAGATAGGAATATAGAAAATATTAGTTTAGATGTTTTCTGCATTTATTTGAGACTGCCCTGCAATGTTGTTTTAAAATATTTCCTGCCATTCTGAACTCTGTAGTTTCTGTGTTGATTGAGTATTGTCTTATTCTTTTATTATTTATTATTAAATATATTTAAACCTATCTTTGTAGCTGGTTTGTTTGGAGATATTTAATCTCTTAGAGTACATGGATATTTATTTGGTGACACTGTACAGGCCACTCCTAAATAGCCTTGCAAGTCTTGGTCACACTTACCATTTGTATAATAGTAACATTACACAGTAGGATCAGTCACCCTTTGGGAAGGGCCTGAAAGTAGCTGATAAGGGGTTCTGGTGTTAGTGATAATTATATTATGGTCTGGGCATAAGGGGGCATAGCTCATAAACCTGTGCCAGCATTTCCCAGGTGTGTGTATAAATCAAACCTCAAAGTGTGTGTGTGTGTGTGTGTGTGTGTGTGTGTGTGTGTGTGTGTGTGTGTGTGTGTGTGTGTGTGTGTGTGTGTGTGTGTCAGCTACTTGTGCAGGGACAAGAAGCACTGGTTGGACAGAGAGAGTGTTGGGAAGACTTGGCTTGGAACCCTAGCTAAGGACTCAACTCTATAGCTGTGCCAGTGGGAAGTCTTATTGAGGATCTGGAGAAAGAGGGAGAAACCAGCCTCAGACTGACTGTGATCACTCTCTGCTCTTAAGGGAAATTGCACTTGACTGTGTGTGTAATTGTAATCCTCCCATTATGTACATCCCCCACCATTGCCAGTGGTGAGGACTGAGGCTCCTTGATTACTCGGCCAGTGCAGGGGTATCACATATATATATGTATTTGGATATATAAAGTCGAAGTCAAAGTCAAAAGTAACTTTACTGTCATTTAAATCTAGACAAGTATAGATTTAACTGAGATTCTAATCAATTAGCTCATCATGGGTTAGACAAAAAAGAAATCACATACATAGAAAGACATAATTTAAAACAACATATAATAGTACTACCACCGTCTTATAAATCAACTCTGCACTTACATATACAGTCACATATATTCCTAGAAACACACACTTGCTAAGATACTAAAAATACACAACTATCAGCAAAGTCCAATAATAGTATTGCATGTGAACCATGTACAACATTATGGGTGAGTAAACACATAGCAGTAGCAGCTGAAGAAAAAATATTGCACCTGGGTTAGTAGTGTACATTTTAATGGTTGGCTGGGCTTAAATAATAGATAAAATAATATTACACATTGAATGGGAAGTCCCAACTTCCTGACCTATCAGTAATCAGAGCTAATGTTGGAATTAAGAAGTCTGATCACCTTCGGATAAAAACTGTCTTTGAATCTAGTTGTCCTGCATTGAATACTGTGATATCTTTTACCCTTTGACAGGCTCATAAAGAGACTGTTTGCAAGATGAGTTGCATTATTTAGTATATCGGTGGCTCTCTTTAGACTCCTTGATGTATAACGAGCCTGGATTGTGGGCAGACTAGTGCCAGTTATCCTCTTGGCAACTCTCACCACTCTTTTCAGGGATTTCTTATCTGTGATCAAACAGCTCCCATACCATCCCAAAAAGCTGGATGCTAGGATGCTTTCAATTGCTGATCTGTAGAAGGTAGAAAGTGCTGACAATGGTAGTTTTACCTTTTTGAGTCTTCTCAAAAAGTGGAGACATTGTGTGCTTTTATCACTATGTGGCAGGTGTTCCCAGATCAAGAGAGATCATCATAGATATGAACTCTGAGGAATTTGGTACTGCTTCCCCTTTCCACAGTTTCGCCATTGATCAAGAGCAATATATGAGGTGTTTGCCTCTTCCTGTAGCCTATGATGATCTCTTTTGTTTTACTTACATTCAGGTCAAGGTCGTGTCTTATACACCGGGCAATTAGTGCGTTAACCTTTTCTCTATATGCCCTCTCATCCCCTCTCCTGATGAGATCCATGTCTGTGGTGTCATCAGCAAACTTGATGATATGATTTGTACTGAAGTTTGTTGTGCAGTCATGAGTTAGGGTAGTAAAGGATAGGGGGCTGAGAACACAACCCTGAGGAACACCTGTCTTGAGTGTTATGCTCCTAGAGGTATTCTTGTCCACACAAGCCTTGTGTGGCCTGTTAATCAAAAAGTCCAGGATCCAATTGCAGAGGTGTTTGCTGATGCTGAGATGTACTAGCTTATTGATCAATTTCATAGGAACAACTGTGTTAAATACTGAGCTAAAGTCAATGAATAGCATTCTCACATAGCTGTCCTTGCTGTCCAGATGCTCAAGTGCAAGATGCAAATCGACCGCTATTGCATCAGCCATGGATCTGTTCTCCCTGTAGGCAAACTGCAGTGGATCAAAAGCTGATGATAGTTCTGCAGACAGGTGTTTCTTGACTAGTCTCTCAAAGCATTTCATAACTGTTGATGTTAGTGCAACAGGCCTGAAGTCGTTCAAGCTGGAGGATGAGTTTTTTTGGGCAGAGATGATATTCATTTCTTTGTAACATGACTGGACCTTCATCAGGCCAAATGAGGTGTTAAATATATCCATGAGTACTGTGTGGGTCTGCACAAAACTTTAATGCCTTACCCAAGATAATATTTGGACCGGCCGCCTTTCTGGGATTGACTTTCTGTAGTACACGTTTTACTTCCATTGGGCTAAGGCTGAGTACTGCATCATACCACTCTGTGTGTAACCTTTGCACATTTGTGGTGTTCCTCTCCTCATATCTTCCAAAATGTATTCAGCCTGTCTAAGAAGTCAGTGTTATCATTACATTGTGCAGCTCTCATTTTAAAGTCTGTAATTTGCTGTATACCCTGCCACAACTGTCTGGAATCCCTCATGTCCTTGAAGTGGTTTATTACCTTCCTCCCATATTCCCTTTTAGCCTTTTTTATGCCTTTCTTCAGGTTTGCCCTTGCAGCACTTAAGGCTTCCCTGTCATTTGCCCTGAAGGCTGAATTTCGTGCCTTCAGAAGATCATATAACTTACTTGTAAGCCATGGCTTTTGGTTAGCTCTTGTGATGATGCTTTTGATCTCTGTGACATCATCAACACACTTTATGATGTAAGCTATCACTGGTTTGGTGTATTCATCTGCGTCGATGTGCTGGACTGTTGTGGCTACCTCCTTGAAAATACTCCAGTTAACACATTCAATCCTGGAGAGTTCATAATGCTCCCACTGGCCAAAGCCTGTTCTCTTTCACTGTAGGTTTCTCCCTGACCATAGCAGGTTTATAAGCAGGCACCAGCATGATAGAAAGATGATACAAACTGCTGAGTTATGGATACTGCACTTCTTTGTAGGCTTGCTTTATATTGGTGTACTTTTTATCCAAGGTACTTCTACCCCTTATTGGAAAGTTTATATGCTAGTAGTAATGGGGCAGTACTGACCTTAGATCAGCCTGATCAATATCACAAGCTATCACATGAGCAAACTCAGGGTGTTTATTCTGCATGTCACAGGTAGACGGGTACCATTTTCTGAACACCTTATTTGTGTTAGAAGTAGATATACTTATATATACTTAGTTTGTGTTATTGTGTCCATCCATAAGAAAGCTCATTTAATTACACCCCTCTCTAAATCAGTTTATATACTTATAAAAACTTTTTTTCCTGTGAGCTTCTCAACTTAATTCCCCAAATCACTGGAAAAAAATGGAAGATAAACCTACTTGTTTCACTTCTGTTGCCACCCTCTTAGCACTTGGTATCTTTAAGCAATATAGAAATTGCCTTATGCTTACAGATAATGAACTCTTACTTCACACAAAGAATTCTGTCTGAAAGGAGTTCAAATATTTAACTAATCTGATGGCTTTCCTTTCAAGAAAATCATAGATTGTGAACAACACACAGTTCCACCACAGTCTAAACAAAAATCACCCAAAATGTCTTATCGCTTATGCTGAGGCTGAAAAACACTTTTACCAAAGCCTACTAGGTATAGGAAGGCAAGGTCCAAGTGACAATGAAACATTTCTTTCATGCAGACCTACACCAAAGTACCAAGAAGAGTTAAATCACTTCATATCTGTTACTCCAAACTACTGAACTAACAGAAATGTCTTAATGCAGGAGGACTCTATATTTAGGCACACAAATTTGCCACTCACTGGGATACACAGAGAAATGGTTATAGTGAGCTTCCTTCCAGTCACACGGATCTGTATCATCACAAGGGCTATAAAAATAATTACACCAGACAAATATGACTGTTGCAGTAGTGGACCAGGTCAGTGTGAATTATGTGGGACAGAAAACACTGTGGGACATGCAGAGAGGCATGTCAAAACTCCTAAGCATCTAAAAAATGCAAGCAAGACACTTCTGATCTTGAGATCTTCCTTCTCCATGAATAATTTCTAACTAGAAAGAAAAAACAATTGGCTTCAACAATTCATTGAATAGTTGGTATCATTTAATTCAGATCTAGTATGTCTCATTATGGGATGAGTTGCATGACAGTGAAACCACAAGCAACAACCAGTAATAAAAAGGAAAGAAAGAAGTCTTCAGAGTCGAGTGCCTCAAAAAGGCTTTATTTATAATAACACATGTTGAGTGCTTTTGTCCACAGGTAATAGGAATTCTTCAGAACAATATAGGTTGCAGCAGACTGAATTTTTATACCTGTGAGTGGCAGCCTCAAATAATTAATGACATCATCACCTAATTAACTGTTCAACCCCTCTCTATCACAAACAAGTGTCACCTTTTAAAACCTTTTAAAACTAGTTAAGACAACATAAACACACATTTTCATTAGAATAATGTGTTGGCAGTTCACAATAACATAATGTAACTATAAAACCTCTCTAAAACAAAATACTTAGCCTTTCAACTGTTTAAGCATTGTGAACAGAAGAAATGTTTTCAGACCATTGGTGGCTGTCTCATTCAAAATAGTAAGATGCCTTTAATCTAAGCAAGTTAGAGATGGAAACACAGTCATTGAGTCCTGGGAGTTGAATGGCATTGGTTTTAAGTTGCCACTTCAATTCCTGGAATTCGCAGTAGTCATCCAGAAGACCAGCTCATTCCCTTAGTTGTGCCTGGTCAATAACAGTGAATTTAAATGTATGTTCCGGGTTTGACATGTTGGGCCAAAGCATTGTGTTCATTCTCCTTTCTAATGTCATATTGATGCTTGTAGACTCTCTTAGCTTTCCCAATATAGAATACAGAACAATCAGAGCAGAGAGCTAAATAAATCACTCCCCTACTGTTACACGTAAATCTATTTTGGAAATAAATCTTTCCAAAACCGAGCACTGTGACAAAGGGCCCTTCCATCATGAGCCTACAATAATTGCAGCTCCCACATCTATCCATCTTCCCCATTTGTTTAGTAAAATTCAATCCTTCTAATAACACCTTAAAGCAAGAGGCTTTTTTGTAGACCACCCTGGGATTTGGTCCTACTAACTCATGATCTTCACTATCAACAGTAAAACCAGACCAGCTTCTTTCTACTATTTCTTTCAGGCCATCAAATTGGTTGGTAAAGGGCAGTACCAACCCACACTCAAAGCCACCCCGATACACCCACATCACTACTTTTTCCATTTCTAGCCATGTGATTGGTCCCTTGCCCCTTTCCTAGAAGTGGAAAAAATTGTCCCGATGTCCTTTTCCTGGTTACCTCTCTGAAAATGTTATTCAAAAACCCATCTGGGTATCCTCTTCTCTGGAACATTAATTTCAAGACAGATATTTCTACCTGAAAAATCATCATCCCTGGGCACCATCCTGGTAATCCTGACACACTACCCTTTGACTATTAATTTCTTCTGGTGTGTAAGGTGCATGCTGTCAAAATGTAAATAAGAGTTGGAATAGCTGGGCTTTCGGTAAATGTTAGAGTCAAATCCTTTCTTCAAAACATTATTTTTAAGGGTAACATCAAGAGAATACACTGTGTTCCCCTGTACATCCATAGTGAAAGTAAGAAAATTGGATGCAGAATGTATGTAGTTAAAGAATTCATACAATTTTGAATCAGTATCAACCCAAAATAGGATCATGTCATCCAAAAAATGGCCGTAAAATATCCAGCAATCTTTAAATTCAGAATTAAGCACATAGGTATTTTACCATTCTGACAAGACTGTATTGGCAAAAATAGGGGCACAAGCTGCCCCCGTGTCCATACTCATCTTCTGTCTGAAAACCTGCCCCTCAGATATTAAATAGTTGTTAGTTAATACTATTTCCATCAAGGCCCTGAGAATGTCTACCCTATTGTTTCTTAAATTTGTGTCGTTTCCAATATATTCATGAAAGCATTCTAATTCAGTCTGGTGAAGTATAACTGAGAAAAGGTCCTGGACGTCTGTAGTTACAAATGTCAGTTCTTCCCAATATAAATCATCAGTGACCCTAGTTAATTTTGAATGAGACAGTCACCAATGGTCTGAAAACATTTTTTCTGTTCACAATGCTTAAACAATTGAAAGACAAACCTCTGGATTCAACAAACTCCATGCAAGAATAAGACTATTCTTGCACTGACTGGTTTGTGTCCATTTAGAACAGCAGCAAGCCTTGAATATTCATGAAGGTGCACTGCTGTACTTCCTATATGAACACGAACCATGAACGAGTGCAAGGGACATGTCCAAGTAGTGCACAGACACTAAACACACCCCCTACACTCAGAAAGTGCCATAAGGCACTTTATAAGCTGAACTGTCATAATATTATAGATTTACTCTAATAATATGCCAGTATTTCAGTGTCCGCAGACACTGAAATGAGATAATGATCCTTTCAGTGTCCGTGGACATTGAAAGAAATATCGACATAAAGAAAGCAATGCAGGGGATGTGTGACAAGTTCTGTGACACACCCCCTGCATTGCTAAAGTGCTGTACAACATCTCTGCAGCCTGCTAAAGCAGGAAATGTTTGCAAATGCACACATAATGATGGATAAATCCCCCAAAAGTGACAAAACACACATATAGCCCTCACAAACATAGAAAGTTGATACAGAACAGATCATGCATTAGCATGAATTACAGAAGGGTAGAAGTCTGAAAGCAAATGTATGCCAATATTCCCTTACAGCAGTGAATGCTGACAAAGGCACAAATGATGGGGGGAATAAATAATAAATTAGGGACACGCCTGAAAAACTCCCCTCGTACACTTAGAAAGTTGATAGACAATAGGATATGTATTAGCAGGAGTCCCTGAAGGATAGAAGCCTGAAAGCCAAATGAATGTCATTATTTCATGATTGCAGTCCTCAATGTGTTGACAGAACACGGCAAGACTTACTTATATAACATAATAATTTAAAAATAATATAAATGTTTTTCAAGCCTAAGGAATGTTTAAGCATAGCTAAGCGGGTGTGCACATTATGGCTGTCTGCTTAGCATAGCTTAAACATCCCCTAAGAGATAAATGCAAATACACAGGTGACATTTCCAACCTGAGATAGTGTAGTAGTTAGAGTCCTGGCTTTACATGCAGGAGTTCATGGTTCGAGTACTAAAACAGGCAACTTATTTTTCTATGGGAAAGTAGATTTAAAATTATTTTTGTAAACTTAAATTATGTAGCAACTGTGTTTTGACAACCAGGGTACTGTAACAGGTCCAAATGTGAGATATCAGTCTAGAAAAGATGTGAAACCCTCATATAAACACAAATGCTACATGCAGTATAGTCACACAAGAACATAATTTAATGAAAGCACATAGGGGATGTTATGGAAGGTAAACATAAAATTATTATATGTCAGTAATGAGGAATCAATCCCACAATCCTAATACTTTATAAAATTAAATGTGAGCAATGCTAAGTAGTGCTCAGCTATGCTAACCTGGTGTAAGCATTGCTTAAATGTTAATGCTAAGCAATAAGTAGCCCAGTTAAACGGATGTGCACTTTGGTAAGCAGTGCTCAACATCTATCCCTTTAAATACTGCCAACCTTAGTGAAGCGGGTTTGCTGGTCACTTAGCTTAGCTCAGCATATTCAAAATGATCCAATGACTGCAAAGGGTGGGAATTTGGCTCTATTTAAACCTTGCAGGTGGGAATACAGCCATAACCAGTTGTAGCTCATCCTTGCAGGCACTATAGTTGGTGTAGGAGAGGGTTCACACTTTCGGGTGCAATTCTGGGGTATTCAGGAGTCCAGGGTCATGGTTGGACTCCTAGTAAAAGACCATGATGAGAGACCACTGCAGGGCCAGTACCAGGGCTCCCAATACAAAGCAGAAGCCTGGGCCCATCTCACACTTGATCTTACCAGTGCTACTGGCATCCCTTGAACTGGTGAGCAGGTCTGGCACCATTTTGCTGACCTCAAGCATAGGAAGAGGGAGCTAAGATGCACTGGCAAAGAATGTCCCAGAAGTGTGCAAGTATCAGTATCAATTAGTGTTCACCAAAGTCCAGCCTGTGTATGTGGATTGATAGGTATGCATAACTGTTTCTTTATCCCCTGTACAGCTACAGACTAGAGGGCTGCAAACGTAGATGCCCATGCCAGCAGGTTGTAAGGCTGCACTGGGAAGCTGGTGAGTACAAATCTAACCTGCAGTATTCTGGGCAAATAAATAGAAAGGACTAGAATGTCAACTGCCAGTAGGTTAAAATGTATACTGTGTGTAATGAATAAATGAGATGTTAGCATGGGAATACTAATGTACAGGATATGTATCAATAAAAGCACCAGTACCCTTCTATAAAACTAAAACCCCCAGACTGTTGTTTACTTTGGTATGTGATAGCATGAATCTAAATGTGTACAGGTTCTGCACAGCAACTATGGCTCTGACAGCATGAATTCATTGAGGCTCATCTGACAAAGATTGTGGAGCTGTAACACAGGAGAGCAACTATATGAAATGTTCCATTCACCAAGATCTGATCCTTGAATAGTAATCTGTAGACTATTATACTGTATCCCCTACAGCAGTGCTTAGTGTTAACCACTGGTTTCCAGATTGCTCTTGTACTGTGTATTAATGATTCCACTTTGTAATTTCAAAATACTAAAATCTATAATTTCAGTATTTCGAAACCACAAAGCCGAAAACCCAACCACAATTCATAAACTCGAAAACACACAACCGCAAAATTCAAACTCCCGCACCTACGCAACACAAGCAGTACACACATAAACGCACACAAAACTCCCCCCACAATCAAACAAATACATCTAAACTATGTGTAAGCAGGGGGCAAGCCCCCCCCTGTGCCCTCACCCCCTCACTTATATATTCTAACTCCGAGATGGCACAAACAGAAACACAAATGAAACTCACACACATACATCTTACAGTCCGTCAAACACACACATAACAGTCACAGCACACACTTACACACACTAAACCCCTAACCAACATACTTACGCACACAAACTTACCAAAACTAAACCAAAACATCCAAATACAACAGCACCGGAAGCAGACATTCAAAATATCTGTGCTTCGGTATTTTGAATTTCATGCTTCTGCCGGTTTCGGAAAAGTGAGTCCGCGTCTTTGTAAGTTTGAAATACTGAAATTTGAGATTTCAGTATTTCGAATTTACAAAGTGGATCCGTATCAATACTCAATCTGCCATGCACAAGTGTCAGAATTACAAGGTCAGATTGTCCAACCAAAACAGTATTAGGCAGAAAACAGTCAAGCAACAAGCAGCAGTTCCTCAAAAGCTCATTGTGTTGAAACACAGCTTTGTACCTTTCTGGACAAACAAGCATGTTTCAAATCCCGAGAGTGGCAGTAAGCTGTATGCATAATCTCACCCAAGAATATGTGAATATGTGTAGAAACAGTCAGGCAGTGTTAACAGAAATTTCCTCCCCAGGTCTGCCAGGTAAGGAAATGTTTCTATTAGCCATAAGAAGGCTGTACTAATACACTGTGTGTACAACACTGCCACTGTCCAACTCCAAGGCTGCAAATGACAGCAAGATAAGTACATACACCAAGTGGTTTCTCCTGATAAATGTCCCATAAGTGTCACATTATCATGGCTAGTGGTCACCACTGCCAATACCCAGGCTGACAGATAGAAATTCAGGCAGAGCATGATAGTAGCACACACACACACACACACACACACACACACACACACACACACACACACACACACACACACACACACACACACACAGCATGAGTGCAGGGGACCCCTGTCAGTGTCACATATGTAATTTTGAATATGTGTAGAAATGGGTAGTGTTAGATATTCCCTCCACAGATCTGCGAGGTAAGAAAATGTATGTATTAGTTTTAAGAAGGCTTTAGTAATACACTGTGTACAACCTTCTACTGCCCAACCCCAGGCATGTAAAGTGAGGTCATACCTGGAGAGTAATGAATACAGTAATGATCAGTACAGTTGTGAACAATCAAAGCCTATACAGTTGTTAATTGATATCGCTCTCTCTCCCCCACCCTATATGTACCAATAATTCATACACATAATCAACGGGTATGTTTTTCTCCAAAATTAGTGTTGGGACATGTGTCCTATTGTTCTACAAATATTGAATCATTTGATTATTAATGTTCCCCATTCAAATACTATCATTGGTGGCCTTTTGCTATCAATGTATCCTGCATGTCGTTATGATGCCTACTGTTGTTTCATTTATGCATGTGTTCTGTTTGCTATGCAACTGTTTCAAATCTGTTGGTTTGGGTTAATTGGAATACCCATGCATGCTGTTAAAACTAATTTTCAAATGTTTTGTTCATGACTAACCAACATGTTTTGTAAAACCTCAACACCATAGAATGTCTGGGAAGGCAGATCCCAGCAGATCCACCTGTCTCGCCTCATCTGGCTATGGAACCAGGCCCCAACAAGTCTGAGACCCAACCAGTGATGTACTCATCTGCTGGTTCTGCACCACCTTTGGGTGGAACTGACTCAGGGGATGCAGTCCATCACCTCCGGGAGTGGGCGTGGACTGGAAACTGTTACCCATAGCTGGTCTGGGGTTTGGTGCTTAGCGCCATACTAAAGGAGTTTGTTGGACAGCTGTGCCAGATTGAGAGCCACTTTGTGCATCTTGAGGGTCAGCCTGCCCCTCCTGTCCAGTCCCTAGCACAGCCACCTTTGGAGCCATGAAGGTGCAGTGGTGACTGCCCATGGGTGGGGACCTCACCCCACGGTATCCATTTGGGGACTCATGGGCATCTGATTCCCAACCACCCTCCCTGTCCAAGGTGCTCACCTCTCACATGTGTCATATACCACCCCTGTCTGCTGTCTTGTCTGTCTTCCTCCCCAACTTACCTCCTCAAATATACCTACTATTCTTCCCCAACATCCCACTCTCACCTTAAAAAAAGGGCATCTGCCCCCCTCAAAAAAAATTATGCCCCATACATGGCTATCCATTTCGCACACATGTCCACTGGACACATGTAATCTGGTTCAACTGGCTTGACAACACATTACTGTTGTCCTCACACCTCTCTCAGGGGTTTGAGTGTCCAAATTCACCACTAAATTCTGTATAAATTCACAGCTGTTGCTGTAGAAGAAATGGACAGCTATGGACCTTTCCTACAACCATCCTGCACATCCCTATCAACCTCTCATACTGTACTTGAAATAATAGTGCCAGAAGGGGCTACAGTGGTGCAGGCTGTTCACATAAAGTGTTTTCAGACACTTCTAGAGGCTCTACAGACTGGGATATGGATGACCAGCAATATCCACCTTTGACTCAAGCTGAAATCCCTCAATATTTTAACAACAATTTTCAGAATGGCAAGAGAACAGCGGATTCAGAAAGAAACACCGGGGATGGTTTTCACCACCCACAACAAACGTTTAGTAATAGAGGAGCTTATCAACAGCATAACAAAAGGACTAGATGGAACTGAGGTTGTGCATTGTGATTCTAGTGTAAATGGTGAGAATAACATTGTTATAAATTTATAACAAGTGGAATTGAGTGAAATACAAATGTATGTTTTAAATATGTGTCTTAAATTTGTACCTACTGTGATGCCTAGACCCTACATATTTAAACTAGAAGTATATAGAATGTGTAGAAAATTGCATTTGCTTAACTATTGTTCTGGAAATAATTCAGATGCTGACATTAATGATACTTTAATTTCTACTGAAGACATTTCTGATACAGATGACAGTTTTTATTTGTATTCTTCTGATATAGATGAGTTAAATGGTTACTGTTATCTTGACACAACATCTATAAAATGTTGCAGTCATTTTTGTCCCACCTTTTATTGCATGAGGGTGTACAAAAATTTTCAGCTATGGTCAACTTTTCTTTAGAACATACATGTAAAGAATTTATGCAAACAGGGAATTCTTTTTCTTACAATTTGTCAAAAGATGAATGGAAAATTCTTAAATATGGGGGAAGAACATGAATTGGTCTTTAAACCCTCTGACAAGGGGGATCATTTAGTAGTAATGCATTCTAATCACTACATGGAAATGTGCATGGAACATCTTAGTAATACTGAAGTATATGCTAATGTGACAGTGAGTGATTATCAAAATGCACAAAAAGAATTTCAGCATTTACTTTTTAAAGGTTATAGACTTGGGTATGTTTCTAAACAAGACGTAGATAAGAAGCTATATAATGAAAATAATTCTATATCATATTTTTATTGTTTACCCAAGCTTCATAAAAGCATGCAACACCCCCCAGGAACGCCCATTATATCTGCTACTCATTATATTTTACGAAACATAGGTGTATTTCTGCATAATTATTTATTACCCTATATAATGAAGTCACCATCATTTATAAAAGATTCTTTTGATTTTTTAGATAAAGTTAAAGTCATTGAGTGGACTCAAGACATGTATTGGGTGTCTGTTGATGTTAAAAGTCTATACACTTCTATACAACATCAACATAGTTTAGAAGGTATTAAGTTTTTCTTAGAAGACAGTCCACTAACTAATTATGTATTAGAATTGATAGAGTTTTGTCTTACTAATTATTTTTGTTTTTGTGAAGATATTTATGTTCAGAAAATAGGTTACTGTCATGGGTACATCATTTGCACCTACCTATGCTGAAATTTTTATGGGCCTTTATGAGGTGGAGTATTTATATATACATATTTTTTTTAGAACTTGTGTTTCCTATTATAGATTTATAGATGACCTAGCATTTTTGTGTAAGGATGGGATGACTAATTTATCTGCCTTTGTTAAAAATTGGAATGTAAACACGTTTCAAATAAAATCTGATGGACTTCAACAGGGCCAAACTATAAGTTTTCTGGATCTTGATTTAGCAGGTGTACTGGGGGGAAAATTAAAACTAAAATTAATCGAAAGTTTGACAACAGCAATATTTTTTTACATAGAACCAGTTGCCATCCATCTCCTTTGCTGGATTCTTCACCCTATGTAGAGTTATTGAGAGTCTACAGACTATGTATTGATGAAAATGAATTATACAAGGAAATGTGTACTTCTATAAATATGTCCTTGAGAGGGGGTTATTTCATGAAAGATATGCAGAAGGCACTGGTTAAATTAAAAAATAATTTATTGGTACAAAATAATTTGTCAGCAGCCAGTACTTCTGTTATGAAACATTGCAGAATATATACTGGCAGTAATACTAGACAAGATAAGTTAGAAGTTAGGAAAATGTATATATTTATTTCTTACAATGTTTTTTCTCATGAACAAGTTAAGATAATCAAGCATTTTTGGTAATTTTTATTTAAATTTAAGGTATTTTGTGATACATTATGCAGATTTCCTATATTTTCGTACACAAGATGTAGCAACATACAGGACATTATTGTACACAGTAAATTTGTTAAGCCACTGGATAAGTTATGCAGCACTTTAGATATACTGGGCACTAGTGGTTGTACTAGATGCTCAGCATGTAAATATGTTGTTAATTATTTTAGTTATATCAGTGGTGTTCCTTTTAGTCCTAAAGGACATTTTACTTATGTAACATCTAATGTTATCTATGTTCTCAGATGCTCCTGCAGTCTCTTTTATATAGGTGAAGCTAAGATAAGTTTTAAACTGAGACTGCAGGAGCACATTAGAGACATAAAAATGGAAAAGGTTGCTAGTCCTGTTGCCATGCATTTTAAGTTGTTTCACAATAACAATCCAGACTCTATGCAAGCCAGCATCCTAGAACAAGTTAATTGGGGTGTTGGCAACTCTGAGTTTAAGAATAAATATCATTTGTTATATAAAGAAAGTATTTATATTTTAAAATACAATACTTTAAGTCTTTGTGGAGTTAATACTGAATGTTCATGGGAACTTTTGATATAATTGTTTTCTAAGTATAATAGAAATACAGTATTTAATGTTTTAGATATTAATTAATTAAAGTGTTATAATTGATAGTTCATGTTTGTATAACATGGCACTGTTTTTTCCTTACTGATGTATTCCTAGAAGGCATTTCCTGTCGAAATGCTAGAGACTTGAGATGTTCTTGTTAATAAAATGCAAGCTGGTAATTTTTATATATTTTACTGGCCTCTTTGTCGCATTGTCATGCCTTTAGGATTTTTTTTGTTGTATTTTTTTTCATACTGTACTTCACTCTGCATGCCACTTTTTTCACCACTTTCCTATCACACCTTTTTCTTTTCTTTTAAAGAAATTAGTGCGGGGGTCAGTAGGAATAAACAGTGGTAAGTGAAGCTAAAACTGATTAACCTTGTGTTGGCATCGCTTACCATCGAGCAAACCCACACAAACCCGCTTACAGCTGCTTAAAAGTGCCTTAATCAATCTGTATCCATCAGACCTTGGTCTGCCCAGAAACAAAATAAGCATCCCAACTGAGTCTCCAACTCAGGATGCTGTGCTCTACAATCACAGCAACATACCCTTACTTGTGGGAGTCTGTAATGCTTTAACAAACATATTATTCATTCTGGTCATTTAACAGTAATGAAAAAAAACATCAACCTGAAGTCTCAAACCCATGACCCTGTACACTATAGTCAAAGCAATGTACTACTACACTATTTGAGAAGCTGGAATTAATGTTATTTTTTTAAACATATCATGCAATAGAGGTATACAACATTAGGGAGAAACCTCTGTGAAATCATTCATGTTTTGTATAGAGACACACACATATATGAAATAGTGGATAAATAGATATACATATATAAATATATAAAGGAAGATATATATGTATATATGTATATATATATATATATATATATATATATATATATATATATATATATATATATATATATATATATATATATATAAAGCATGCAGTGGAGTCAGACCTCAGAACCATTCCTCTCAACCTCTTAGTGCAAAAGGCTGTAAGGAGGGGAATGGGCCAGATATAGGGACATGTTTCAACAATCGTGTTAGGAATGAAGACATTTGCTACAGTAACGGGATGCATTTCAGCAGACAAATACTGAAGGATATGATGATGGATACTGAAATTTTATGTCATTATTTGCTGACATAAATCCTTGGATTATCACAGTGATTTACCAGACAAATACATATAAATTGTGGAACAAAAGTATGAGCCAAACATCTGGACATTCTGTGAAAATCCTGGCAGTGGAGAGGTGTTCTCAGGACCCCTTAGTGCAATGAATCTGGACCAAGCCTAACAAAGTGGAGGGACAAATGCATGCAATTAGGGACATATCCAAGATACGTGAGTAGATAAGCTGAGAAAGTTTATGTACTAACACTGTATGTCCTGACATATATTGACTGAAATACCACAAGTCTGCCACTCAATTGCAGCTCATTAGTTAGTGACCTCAGTCCTCCCCTCATTCCACTGGTGTGTCAGGAATACATAACAGTTATGGGGACCAGATGAAAGATATTGGCCAGACAACAGGACATCCTATGAATGTGTGGACATAACACAACATCAGGGAAACTACACTCAGCTAATAAGCAAAATCCAAACTACAATCAGACTGATATAACACTATGCAAATCCAGCTCTGGGGCTGTGCACATGCATTTGCAGATATAACAGTCACTGCAGGGATGTAACACTCATGGAAAACAGACACTGGTGTGAAAGTGCATACCCCCAACTAATTGCACCAGTCACAGTGACATACCAGTAAGCAAACAGAACACTACAGTATAATGACTGTGTGAGCAACAATATCCCGTTTGCCACTCACACATTACCCCTACATATACTGCCCCAAGTCCCAGTGTAGTGAGAATTTGTAGGTGTTACGGGACATGTCAGTCTGCCCATACAAACATATACAGGTGACAGGGAACCAGAAACTGGAGCAGCATGCACAGTCAGATAGAAACCACCCATGACACTCATATGTACCCCCTCCCTACACAGCCCAAATAACATGCATACACTACACTGCTACACAATCCTGACAGTGTGTTAACAATGGCCAGACATACAAGGACTTTTCAAATGTACAGTTTCCCACAGAATGTATAGGGACAGGACTCATATCTATGCCTGTTCCTTGTTACATAACATCACTAGGATGGTAGCAGGAATGAAGGCAATAAATAATACTACGTATCTCTTAGTGCATGACATTTGGACAAAGGCTGACATAATTGGGGGAACAGAGGCCCAAACACAGGGGTATATTGGACATATTGCTGTTATAAATTTTGACAGTTGCTGGTATTACTGGGTTTGTTGTCACATATCTTTTCTGAGTGATATTAAGTCAGTAACAACAGTGGATGTTAGCATGTACTGACTGCATTCCCCAGATTAGCCTACTGATTAGCCAAGGACAACAACTATGTGGGGAACAAACCAAACATATGAGACACACATCTGGACAGTGTCTAGGCCTCTGGGCAGTGTAGAGGTATAATGCAGTCATGTAACAGAATGGAAATCTCCTGACAGCTGCCAAACATGTCACCCAGCACCTTATGAAGCACAGTAAGACCAACATGACACTCCCCCACATAAACTCTGGGCAATTACTCATGCATATTCAAATATAGTATGCACTACGGGATGGAACTGTAGTGAAAAGCAGATAGTGGTGCAAAAATGTCCACCCAAAAGCATTTACACCACAGTCACAGCAAAATACCAGTACCCAAAATGAACTCCAGTATACAATGACTGTCTGAACAAACATATCCTGATTGCAAGTCACACACTACACTGACATAAATTGGTCAAAATCACAGTGTACTGGGAATCATGAGGTGTTACAGAACATTTCACAGTCTGTCCCTACAAGCATACAGACCTGACAGACCACCAGCAGCTGTAGCAGCATGTACTATATATATATATATATATATATATATATATATAGATATATATATATATATATATATATATATATATATATATATATATATATATATAGTAAATAGATAGGTAAAGGATGTATGGCACTCACTACACAATCCTGGTAGTCTGTTCACAATGGCTAGACATACATAACTGTCATATGTACAGATTTCCAAAGAATTTCCAGGGTGTGGAACCATAATCTTGGCCACAGCCGCATACCATGGCCAGGAGTCTGCTATGTCACTGGGATGATAACTGGAGTGCAGTCAGTAATTAATGATATACCATACCTCTGCACCTCATAGTGCAGGACATCTGGACAATGCATGATGTACTTGGGGGCCATGGGGCAAGAAAGAGAGACATATCACAAATAATGGTGTTACAAACTGAAACAGTAGCTGGTGTTACATGTGTTGTTGGAACATAACATTCCTGAAGGATATGATGTCTGGAACACCAATGGATTTCAACAGTTAGTGACAACACTCCTCACATTATCCTACTGACACCACAAAAAAGACGTTGCTCGAGGAACTAACCAAAAATAACTGGCAAACCTCTGGCCACTCTGTGGACAACATGCCAGTTGAGAGGTATGTCAGAGACATATCACTGTCAGATGTCAGGTGACTCAGTAAATGCATGCCCAGATGAACTCTGTCAATCTAGCAACCCTCCATGTGTATAGGAGCACTAATTTCATACAATCTATACCAAAATCTGGACCTTTGTCCCACATGTTGTTGGGCTGTCTCCATATGTCCTGCCATGTGTGGTAACCCCACCTACTGTCTGTGAAGCTGTAACCCCCACACCTCTGTAATGTCCCCTGCACAGGCAAGGAAAAGGGGCAAGGCCCACATGAAAGACATCCCATATGTTGGAACTAGCAGCAGTGTACAGGCCCATACCATAATACTATGTGGGAACCTACATAGCTGTACGACCTCAGCAATACCTGACAGAACAACATCAACCCCCTCAAGGTAGGCTGAATGCCTATGGTGGACAGCAGCAATACCCAACTACCATCATAGCTGGAAATATTCACAGGATGGGCCAAGAAGGAACAGGTGCCTCATTGGAAGCCACCTTGTTCTGCACAAGCAAATAAGGTCACAGGTGATGTACACTAAGGCTGTCTTTGAGAGCAAACTGGATACATCCACCAAGGCCAATCAGTAGGCCTTCCAGACATGTGTCCACAATTCCAGAGGCAACACACATCTGGTCTGTAGTGGTGGTCAATAACACAACATACACATATGCCATACATATAGACAACCGGCTACAGACAGATGAAGTGTAAACTTCATCCCCCTGTCCCCCATAGGTGCACATGTGCATGTACAGCACCTGTCACCCTCCCCTCATAATCAGGAAGCAGGTCTGTAATGCCCTCTCAAAGGCAACACACAGAGGTCTCCATAGGCCTGATACATTCTTGGCATTCTACATGAACACAGGCATGGGCTCTCAGACCCATTCTGCAGTGTAGTCAACCATAGCCTGAGCACCAACGTCATCCCATCTGTACAGAGGACTGACAAAGTTGATAGAAAACAGGTTATGCTTTAGCTTGAATGTTCTGAAGGATACATGTCTGAAACTGAAATGTATGTCATTACATCATGACAGCAGTCCTCAATGACATGGCCAAAAACCACAATACTTTCCATTTAATATAATAACATAATATTAATATGCAAATGGAGATAAATAAAAATATACAATTCAAATCCCCAAACCAAAGTAGTGTAGTAGTGAGAGTCCCATCTTGACATGCAGGTGTACACAGTTTGACTACTACAACAGGCAATTAAATTTTACAAGGGAAAGCGGTGGTAAGTTATTTTTTGTCACCAAGGGTAGTGTAGCTGGTGTAAAATGGAAGTGTGAGTGCATATAACATGTGAAACCAGCCATGTATACATGTGCCCCAGGCAGTTTAGTACATCTTTTGCTACTGTAATGGAAGCACATTTATTTATTTATTCATTTCCAGTTTGATGACCGGGTAGGTCCACTGGACTCAAAGAGCCCATTTTCAGTGGAGGCCCGGGGAGAAAAGCTTCACAATACAAAGTACAAGCTACATAATACAAAGTACAATACATAGTTGCAAAGGTACCAGTTAAATAACTTGTAACTAAGAATAGCAAAGCTAAGCAAAGTTAAACTGCAACATGAAGTAAAATATAATACATATTTACATGTTTACTGGTTTAGGAACAGTAGTACAGAGTTAAATTTGTACAGAAGCTTGAAACATCTGAGAATGATATAAAAGTAACATTAAAATATGGTTTTATATTTTTTATTAATTATTTTTATTAAATAATTATATATATATATATATATATATCTATATATATATTTGTAACATGTAGTGGAGTCATACTTCATAACCATACCTCTCAACCTCTTAGTGCAAGAAATCTGGCCAAAGGCTGTCCAAATGGACCTAAACTAGGGACATATTTTAAATATTACTCTTAGAAATGTAGAATGTTGCCAGAGTGACAGGGTTTGTTTCAGCATACCTATTCAGAAGGATGTGAGTTCTGAAACTGAAATGTATGTTATTTACTGTCAGAAATCCACAGATCATCACAATGATTTACCAGGGATATAATATGAATTTGTGGAACAGACCAGAAATATGAACAATAAACCTGGACATACTGTAACAATCCAGACAGTTAAGAGGTAGGCTCAGAACCCCTTAGTGCAATGAATCTGGACCAAGCCTGACAAAGTGGGGGGAGAAAGGCATGAAAATAGGGACATCTCTGAAATACTGGAGTAGATAAGCTGACACAGTTGCTGCAGTAACACCCTCATGTCTGTTCTAACATATATTGACTGAAAAAGTCCAACACTCAATTACTTCTAACTATTTAGTGACTGAAATCCTCACATCATCCCACTGATGTGTCAGAAATACACAACACGTATGGGGGCCAGCCAACAGCACATCCTACAAATATCTGGACATAACATCACATTAGGGAAACTACACTCAGATGCTAAACATATCACTAGGCACTGTGCAAACTACAGTCAGACTGACACAACACTAACCCAGTTCTGATAGGGGGAAATTACACATGTATTGGCAAATATATCAGGCACTACAGGGATGCAAAAGCACTGAAAAACAGACACCAGTGTGAAAGTGCATACCCACAACCAATTCCACCACAGTCACAGTGATATATTGGTAAGCCAAAGGAACAGTACAGTATAAGGACTGTGTGAACAAAAATATCTCAACATGTTTGCCACTCACACACTCCCCTTACTTATACTGGCCCAATTCACAGTGTAGTATGATACCTGACTGTGGTATGGGACACTCTGCCCCTACAAACATATACAGCCGATAGACCATCAGAAACAGGAGCAGCATGCACAGGCAGATAGAATAGGAACCACAACACATGCATCCACCTCCTCCCTATACGGGCCAAATAACATTGAAACACTACACTGTCCTGACAGTCTGTCTGCAATATAGACCTCTCAACTGTAGAGAGTCTTACAGAATGTCCAGGCTTTCCCCTCATATATAAGGCCTCTTCCACATAACATGTCTGGCAGTCTGATACATCACTGGGATGATATCAGGAATATAGGCATTAAATAATCATATACCATACCTATCAACCTCTTACTGCATGACATCTGGACAAAGCCTGACATAATTGTGGGACAGAGGGTCAAAAACAGGGGCATATTTGAAATATTGCTGTTATAAACTGAGAAAGTTGCTGGTGTGACAGGGTTAGTTGTAACATATCTTTTCTGAGGGATATGAGGTCAGAAACACAAATGGAGTTAGCAGTTACTGACTGCAATACAAAGAATATGCTACTGATTTTCCAAAGACAAGAAATGTCTGAGGAACACACCAGACATAGGAGTCCAAACTCTAGCCATTCTGTGGATAGCCCTACAGCTGAGAGTTAAGTCAAACACATAACACTGTCAGAGTTAAAATCACACATAAACTCCATGTCCACACAAACCCTGTTAGACTAGCATTAATCCAACTGTATAATAGCAATACTTACATTCTGTCCCTATGTCTGGAACATTCTCCCCCATTTTTGCTGGTCTGCCTCCACAGTTTTGGTTGTAAGAGGTATTTCCAAATACTCTCTGTGATGCTGTTGTTTATACAACTCTATGAGGTCCCCCTCACTGGCAAGGAAAAGGGACAATACCCACATGAAGTACTCAATTATAGGAGTGTGTTGCCATGCAATTGGCAATATGAATAACAACACAGCTGTTCTGCATGCAATTATCAAGTGGGGGATACCAACTGGTACACATACCATAGGCTGCTCAAGAGCATTACCTACAAAAGGCAAGCTGCTGCCTATGCAAAAAAGATGCACACCCTACATCCATGAGAAAGAGAGAGAGAGACAGCTTAATATAACCACCTACACTTGAGGGAAAAAATATATGTCTAACAAGTAAGCATATAATGGACTGCAGGAGGGGGTATGTAAGAATGTGAAATAGGACATTTAACATATATATCTCAACAAGACTTGCTGTACAGATATAGTGCTGATCAGAGCCAATGGCCATAGCATTTGGGTCTGTCTGCAGTGACATAAATCACAGGTCAGGCCCCTGAGTCACCCCAGGAAAGGATAGCTCACATATGACTACTATTGCAGTGTGTGTTGAATAATACTGACTGTCACAATGCTAGGCCAGCTACTGAGATGTCATATATATCCATATCTTACTTGTGAATACAACTAAGATATACTTGTTTGTCTCAGAAATGTGAGAAACCTATACATGGTATTTGCATAGTAAAGTACTGTTGCAGATGTGTGTGTTGAACTGCATGTAATATACTGAGCTCATACCATGTAATTGTCCAGTGTTATGCACACTGACCATATGTGTGCCTCATATTTGTAGTCAGTTAATCATAGAGTTGTGGTGTATCTGGCAAATCCTTGGCAAATCTGTGAAGACTGACATTACAGCATCTCATTCTTTTTCCTCTGGCTGTTCCTGTTAGGGGTCACCACAGTGGATCATCTGTTGCCATTTCTGCCTGTCCGCTCCATCTTGCTCTGTCACACCAACCACCTGCATGTCCTCTCTCACCACTTCTAGAATGTTATCTGTGGCCTTCTTGTTTTCCTCTTACATGGCAGCTACATCCTTACCATCCTTTTTCCCAATATACTCAGCATCCCTCCTCAGCACATGTCCAAACCGATGTAATCTTGCCTCTCCGGCTTTGTCTCAAAACAGTCAAACATGGGCTGACCCTCTCATATACACACTGCTAATCTTGTGCACCCTCATCACACCCAGTGCAAATCCTAACATCTGTAACTCTGCTACACTCAGCTCTGACTCCTACCTTTTTGTCAATGCCACTGTCTCCAACCCATAAGACATAGCTGGTCTCACTATCCTCTTGTAGACCTTCCCTTTCACTTTTACTGGTACTCTGTCACAAATCACTCCTGACACTCTTCTCCACCCTCTCCATCCTGCCTGTACTCTCTTCTTCACCTGTCCTCTACAGTCGTCATTACTCTGAAATGTTGATCCCAATCATTTCAACACATCCACCTTTGCCAAGTATGCTCCCTGCAACCTAACATTCCTCTGTCCTTCCTCTCTTCACACACAGATATTCTGTCACAGTCCTGCTGACCTTCATTTCTCTCCTCTCTAGAGCATACCCTACCTCTCCATGCTCTCCAAAATCTGTTCCCTACTCTCAATACAGTTCACAATGTCATCTGCAAACATCATAGCCAACAGGGACTCTTGTATGATCTTGTCTGTCAACCTGTCCATCACCATTGCAAATAAGAAAGGACTCACAGCTGATCCCTGATGTCATCCCACCTCCACCTTAAATGCATCCATCACTCCCACCGCAGACCTCACCTCTGTCGCATCACCCTTGTACATATCCTGTATCACTCTTAACCTATATCTCTGCCACTCGTGACTTCCTCATACAATGCCATAACTCATCTCTAGGCACCCTGTCATATGCTTTCTCTAAGTCCAGAAATACACAAAGCAGCTCCTGACCTCCTCTGTACTTCATCAACACTATCAGGGCAAACATCACATCTGTAGTGCTCTTTCCTGGCATGACACCATACTGTTGACCACTACTGATCACCTCTCTGCTTAACCTAGCTGCCACTACTCTTTCCCATAACTTCATGCTGTGACTGATCGATGTTATCCATCTGTAGTTACTACAGCTCTGCACATCAACCCTATTCTTAAAATGGTAACCAAACACTTTCTCTCCACTTCTCATGCAATCTTTCACTTTCCAAGATATCATTAAACAATCTGGTTAAAAACACCACTGCCATTTCCCCTAAACACCTTCAGGCTTTCACAGGTATGTCATGTGGACCATCAGGCTTTCCAGTACGCATACTCTTCATAGCTATCCTTACTTCCTCTTTGGTAAGCCATTGCACCTTCGGATTCACCATACCCACATCATCCCACCTTCTCTCTCTCATTCTCTTCATTCATCAGCCTCTCAAAGTACTTTGTTCATCTGCTCAACACTCTCCCTTCACTTGTGAGTACGTTTTCCTCATTATACAATTCTTCCTCTAAAATGTGCACGCTGATTGGCCAGCCCAACCAGCGTGCCCGTTGTAAATCCCTCAATATACTAACGGAAAAAGGTCCGGTCTCCCGGACTTTTTCCGTTAGTATAAAACACTGTCTCGCTATGTTAAAAGAGTTTAACATAGCGACACAGGTTTTAAAAAAGCAACACAGATCTCCGTTGCTTTTTTTAAAGCTGTCTCGCTATGTTAAACTCCTGTAACATAGCGACACAGTGTGTAAAAAGCAATGGAGATCTTGCGATCTCCGTTGCTTTTAAACCTGTCTGTATGTTAAATGGGTTTAACATGGCGAGACTTTAAAATAAGCAACGGAGATCTTCGTTGCTTATTTTAAAGCTGTCTCATGTTAAACCCATTTAACATAGCGAGACAGTAAAAGCAACGGAGATCTTCGTTCTCCATTGCTTTTGCCCACAGCTCTGATGTACTGCGTAGGCATGCAGTACATCAGAACTGCCGGAATACCAGACAGCTGCGGAAGGGCAGCAAAGAGGCATATACAATGCCATTATTTAAGAAACGTAATTATTTCTTTTCTTAAATAATGTCATTATATACAATAACCACTTCTGGGTGTGGTTAATGTGGGATTTAACCACGGTTGTCTTTGTTTGTCCTCGGCCTCGGGACCAAACCACGCCATCCATGGTTAAATCCGCATTACCCACACCCAGGCGGGTTATTGCTATATTATCCTTTATCACCCTTATCTACTGTACATCTCTTTCTTAGCTCAGTCCCTCTGTCTAGCCAATCAGTATGAGTTTTTTTATCCCTCCTTAGCATCCAAACTGTCATACAACTCTTCATATGCCTCATCCTTAGCCTTTGCCACCTGTCTCTTTGCCATGCACCTCATCTCCTTATACTCCTGTCAACTTTTCCCATCTCTCTGGCAATCCCACTTCTTCTTCCCCAACCTCTTTCTCTGTATACTGTCCTGTACTTCCTCGGTCCACTACCAGGTCTCATTGTACTCCTTCCTCCAGCCACATATCACACCAAACACCTTTCTAGCCATCTCCTTACTAGTTCTGGTGTACTTATCCATATATTTGGTAAATCATCAATGCCACACAGTGCCTGTCTTAATTCTTCCCTGAACTCCACCTCACAATCATTCTTTTCCAGTTTTCACCATTTGACCCTTGGTGCTGCCCTCACACTCCTCTTCTTGCTCACCAACGTCATCTTACAGACCAACATTCTATGCTGCCTAAATATGCTTTCCCCTTTTACCAATTTACAGTCTCCAATCTCCTTTAAACTGGCCCTCCTACATTGGATATATTCCACCTGTGTGCATCTTCCTCCTCTCTTGTATGTCACGCTATGCTCCTCCCTCATGTTATAGTATGTATTCACCACAGCCATGTCGATCCTTTTTGCAAAATCCACTACCATCTCACAAACTACATTCCTTTGCTTCACCCTCGGGACCAAACCACGCCATCCATGGTTAAATCCCGCATTACCCACACCCAGGCGTGGGTTATTGCTATATTATCCTTTATCACCCTTATCTACTGTACATCTCTTTCTTAGCTCAGTCCCTCTGTCTAGCCAATCAGTATGAGTTTTTTTATCCCTCCTTAGCATCCAAACTGTCATACAACTCTTCATATGCCTCATCCTTAGCCTTTGCCACCTGTCTCTTTGCCATGCACCTCATCTCCTTATACTCCTGTCAACTTTTCCCATCTCTCTGGCAATCCCACTTCTTCTTCCCCAACCTCTTTCTCTGTATACTGTCCTGTACTTCCTCGGTCCACCACCAGGTCTCATTGTACTCCTTCCTCCAGCCACATATCACACCAAACACCTTTCTAGCCATCTCCCTTACTAGTTCTGCTGTACTTATCCATATATTTGGTAAATCATCAATGCCACACAGTGCCTGTCTTAATTCTTCCCTGAACTCCACCTCACAATCATTCTTTTCCAGTTTTCACCATTTGACCCTTGGTGCTGCCCTCACACTCCTCTTCTTGCTCACCAACGTCATCTTACAGACCAACATTCTATGCTGCCTAAATATGCTTTCCCCTTTTACCAATTTACAGTCTCCAATCTCCTTTAAACTGGCCCTCCTACATTGGATATATTCCACCTGTGTGCATCTTCCTCCTCTCTTGTATGTCACGCTATGCTCCTCCCACATGTTATAGTATGTATTCACCACAGCCATGTCGATCCTTTTTGCAAAATCCACTACCATCTCACAAACTGCATTCCTTTGCTTAACATCATACATACCCATCACTTCCTCATCCCCTCTGTTCTCTTCACCAACATGCCCATTGAAATCTGCTGCAGTCACCACTCTGTCACCCTTGGATACAGTCATCACCACATCATCTAACTGACTTCACATTTCTCTTTCTCATCCATTGTACAACCAACTTGCGTAACATATGCACTAACAACAGTCATCATTGCACCATCACTTTCCAGCTTCGTAAACATCACTCTATCAGACACTCATTTCATTATCCAAAAACACTCTTGGCATACTGTTCCTTCAGGATAACCCCTACCTTCTTTCTCCTCCCATCCACCACCATGATAGCACAATTGTGACCTGCCTCTCAAACACCTAGCTATACTCCCCTTCCATCTGGTCTCTTGCACACACAATACGTCAACCTTCACCTGGCCATCATATCAGCTAGCTCTGTCCCTATACCAGTCATACTGCCAACAATAAAAGTTTTTACCCTCACTACCACACTCCTAGCCTTTATCATCTCTTCCTACCATATGAGTGTTGTACATCTTCCAGGGTATTTCTGTCAATGCAATGGCTACTGTGCTATCGAATGACTTAAGCGTGTTACAGCAATATTAAGATAGTGCCATTAATTTTGTCCCATTGCCCCCCCCATGTATGTGTGGCATCCTACAAATGTCCTGCTCTAATGGGTTGAGAGGGATGACTGAGCAGCAAATGTGTGAATACAGTGTGACATACTGACAAAGAACAAAAATGTATATCAGGTATTACCTGTGCATATGACAGTATAAGTAGGTGTGTCTGGCCGCCTCATAACAATAGACATTGGATGCAAAATGTCAGTAAATTAAGCTGTACATGTTGTACACGTGTGTAATCTTAGTTACTGTGCATCCAACAGAGTGACATTTCTGCAGCTGCTGGTTGTTGCATTACCCTGATACAGCCATGGGTACTACAATAAGCATGATTATCAGTTCAAAATTGGAGAGGTGTCTGACTGTGTTATGACTTTGTGTCCATGCCTACTACAAACAGCTATATGAACACCTATATAGCTGTATGGACTCAACAATACCTTACTTGTAAAACCTGCCTCCACCAAAGTAGAGTAATCCCCTTTGCTGGACGGCAGCAATACACAAACAAACACTTGGTCCCTATATTGGTTGTATATATATGCATTGCCATTTGTTGAACTGGAAATTCCACTGGGTCAGGAACCCATTTTCAGTTGAGGCTCAGGGAGAAAAGCTCCACTACTAAAAGATCTACATAGTTAAATGCATTAAACAATTTTAAAAAAGCAAATTATATAGGTTAATCTGGCTCCCAGAAAACAACAAAGTGTAAGCACTTCTTGTCTTCTTTTTTTAGATGATTTAAAACTGTACAGTTCATCAGATGAAGAAGTGAAACCACAACTGCAAGTGGTTGAAACATTTTCAGATGATAGAAGAATGTTATTTTTTCTTGATAAATGTGCAAAGGCAGCCTTTACAGCAGGAAAGCTGTAGCAAAAAGAAAACATCGGCTTGGGACAGGAATGTGATGTAAAAGAACTTGAGCAAAAGGAAATGTTTAAATATTTGGGAATTGATGAAGGATCAACAATAAAAACATGAACAAATGTGAATAAAACTTAGTAAGGAATATTTTTGAAGACTTCAATTAATACTAAAAACAACATTGACATCTAGGAACAAAGTCCAAGCTAAAAAACAATTTGCTCTTCCAGTCCTAACTTACAGTTTTGGAGTGATTGATTGGCCCCATTAGATGTTGAATAGTTTGGACAGGAAAAGAGAAGGATTCTTCATGCTCATCAAATGATTTATAAAAATCAGTGCATCTTAACATGATATATTCCCTGTTCTGAAGGAGGTATGGGTCTCCTAAAAAAATAGATTGCATGCATAGATCTGCAATAGTGGGAATGCATACATATCCGATTACCTCACAAGACCTAAATGTAGTGAAAGTATTGAAACATGCAGAAAATAAGTCTAAGATGACTTCTCGTCTTAGTTTAGCAGAAGCATATTGGGGTCAATTGGGAATGGAAATCAAACCAGAAGTAGATAAAAATCAGGTAGCAACCGAATGTGTCAAAAAACAAAATAAAGAACATAAGGTGAAGGATCAGATGAGAAGGCAAGAAATCTGGAAAATGGATAACTATTGTTGCATAGATTCATAGGTGTGTATTAAGCTAATGGCCCTGAAGTCTTTACAAGCCTGGCCAATAGGATTACCCTGACATCGTGCCACCCGACCTTAGTTTCCAGAGCCTCTGTTGAGTAGAGCCACTGGAGTGATCCCTGGGGTGAATTTTCTATTTCCCATCCACTCATTCTGTTGAAGAGGGTCAGTGAGGTGCTCTGCTTGATATGTATTGGAAGTCTATTCCATAGCATGGGCAGTCTCTGGGTTATGAATCTGTCCCTCCAGCATATTCTGTTGATTGCGGTAATGAGGTTGAGGTCTCTGGAGCATGTGTTGAGGAGGGACTGGGATTTCTTTAGATGTAGCATTTCTAACAGAGCTGAGTCAGACATGGCTTTGTAAGTCAAGCAGAGATCGCCTCTAAGTAGATGATATAAGACAGAGAATAGTTGGAGTTTTTTGAGTCTGTCCATATAGGACAAATGTTTAAGGCCTAGGATGCTCTTTGTGAGGTACTTTTGTGGCCTCTCCAGTTGTTGCAGGTGTTTAATGAAGTACATGCCAAGTGGGGCATTGTACTCAATGACTGGCCTAATGAGGAAAGAGTAGAAGGAGACAATGACGTCTTTCGTCCCGGATGCAAAACCCTTAGTGATGAGATACGCCACATAGAAGTACTTTCTGACCACAGTGGCAATGTGGTGGTCAAAAGAGAGGTTGCTGTCAACCTGTGTTCCCAGATCTCTTACAATGCCTTCTGTGTTCAGTGGACTACCATCAATGTGGTAATTCATGGGAACCAGGCTTTTCCCAAAGGGGATGACGCATTTTTTGGCATTTAGCTCAAGGCCATGGTTCTGATACCAGTCATTGGTCTCAGTGAGGCCTTTCTGTAGGATGGCAACATCACTTGGGTTGAACTTGCATGTGTAAAAAACTCTTGGAAAAACCTCATGTTGATCAGGATCAAATGCAGAAATGGTTAAGGAGGGGTGAATTTAAACCAAAAGATGAAAGGTTAATATTTGCAGCCCAAGATAGTGGAATACGTACATGTTGGTTTACAAAGTCCATTTAATATAGGGGAGAAATAGACAGATGCAGATTTTGTAAAACAGAATTGTAAACAGTTGCGCATCTTATTGCTGGATGTTATATACTAATGGCAGAAGGACTATATACTGAAAGGCATAATAATGTGGCAAGATAGTTGCATTGGGGATTGAGCAAATAGCTAAAAAACACTGGAAATATGAGACACAAAGCATCAAAGAAAATGATGAAGTTTATATCACATGGGATTATCCATTACCAACAGTTCATAATATAGATGCAAGAAAAAAGATATAGTAGTCCATGAAGAGAAGACAAAAATAGCATTGTTTATTTAAATCGCTATACCTAGTGACTACATTGTCTTACATACAGAGAAAGAGATAATGTCATAAAATACCAGGATTTGCAGGCAGAAATTAGGGCATTGTGGAAGAAAGTTACCCATACTGTTCCAGTAGTAGCAGTAGTAGTAGGAGAAACAGGTCTTGTACAAAAAAATGTACAGTCATACTTAGATATGTTACCAATATATGTAACTCCATACAAATTGCAGTAGGAGTCATTACTGGGCACATTGTTGGTGCTGTAAAGAGCACTTATGGCTAACATCAAAGACTGCAACAATACTAATTTCATGAACTTTAATCATACTTTGACTTAGGAATGGGGTCCATTCCTGTAATGGTATTAGAAACCCAAAAGACTTGGAGAAATAAAAAAAAAGACAGGATGAATCTTATGCATAGAAAATAGACATATGTCCCCCATGTCAGCCATCAGTTTCCTAAGATATATTCTTGTAATGACCACAAGAGACTTTTTAAGCCTAGCCATTGCTTGATAAGTGTAAGCAGGGTCTTGGGAGATGAAATATTTGCAAGCAGGGTCCTTTTAGATGAAACATTTACCTGGCTGCCTGTGTCTATTAGAGACGTAGGTGCAAAACCTTGGATGAATTTCCTGTTCCCCATCGAATTGCCCAATTGTCCAAGTTACACTTGAATTGGATTAAGGAGGAGCTGTACCTCACATGAATGGGAAGCCTGTTACAGAGAATGGGTAGTCACTGGGATATATATCTGTCTCTCCATCGGGTCCTATTTATATCACAGGCATGGTTCAAGTATTTAGAACAGATAATTTTGGTGCTGTTTGTTTTGCAGTTATGAAAGAAGTCCATCAGGGTGGGGTCTGATAATGCCTTGTACACCAGGCATATATCTCCCCTCAACAGCCTGTAGGAGACACAAAATATGCATATGGCCTTGAGTTGGTCTGAGAAGGACATGTTACTCATGCCCTGTATTCTTTTAGTGAGGAACCTCTGTGGACATTCTAATTGTTGGATATGCCTGGTTAGGTACATACTAAAGGGGCATTGTACTCAGTGACAGGTCTGATGAATGCTGAATACAGTGAAACAGTGACAAGTCTGGGGATGATCCAACTGTTGGATATGCCTGGTTAGGTACATACTAAAGGGGCATTGTACTCAGTGATGGGTCTGATGAAGGATGAATACAGTGAAACAGTGACAAGTCTGTGGATGATCCAACTGTTGGATACATCTGGTTAGGTACACACTAAAAGGGGCATTGTACTCAGTGATGGGTGTGATGACTGCTGAATACAGTGAAACAGTGACAAGTCTGTGGATGATCCAACTGTTGGATATGCCTGATTAGGTACATACTAAAGGGGCATTGTACTCAGTGATGGGTCTGATGAATGCTGAATACAGTGAAACAGTGACATGTCTGTGGATGATCCAACTGTTGGATATGCCTGGTTAGGTACATACTAAAGGGGCATTGTACTCAGTGATAGGTCTGATGAATGCTGAATACAGTGAAACAGTGACATGTCTGTGGATGATCCAACTGTTGGATATGCCTGGTTAGGTACATACTAAAAGGGGCATTGGATTCAGTGATAGGTCTGATTAATGCTGAATACAGTGAAACAGTGAGATGTCTGTGGATGATCCAACTGTTGGATATGCCTGGTTAGGTACAAGGGGCGTTGTACTCAGTGATGGGTCTGATGAAGGCTGAATACAGTGAAACAGTGACATGTCTGTGGATGATCCAACTGTTGGATATGCCTGGTTAGGTACATACTAAAGGGGCATTGTACTCAGGGATAGGTCTGATGAAAGCTGAATACAGTGAAACAGTGAGATGTCTGTGAATGATCCAACTGTTGGATATGCCTGGTTAGGTACATACTGAAGTGGCACTGTACTCAGTGATGGGTCTGATGAAGGCTGAATACAGTGAAACAGTGACATGTCTGGATGATCCAACTGTTGGATATGCCTGGTTAGGTACATACTAAAGGGCATTGTACTCAGTGATGGGTCTGATGAATGCTGAATACAGTGAAACAGTGACTTCCTTGGACCTAGATGTCATACCTTTGCTTATGAGTTACACAACATAGAATGATTTCCTCACTACCTCAGACATGTGATGGTCAAATGCTAGATTACTGTTTATGTGTGTCCTCAAGTCTCTGACTACTGGGTCAGCTCTTAGGGCTGTGTTGTCAATATGATAGTTACCAGGGATGGATGACTTCCTGAAGGATACTATTATGTACTTTTTGCATTTAATTTTAGTCTATGGCTCTGACACCACTTTTCTGTCTGTGTCAGCCCTTCCTGAAGAACGTTTTATTGGTGGCAGATTCTATGACTGCTCCTAATTTGCAATCATCTGCAAGTTTAATAAGCCAAAGGCAATTGACATTGGCTTTCACTCAGGGAAGTAAATGCCAAAAAGGAGTGGTCCCAAGACCAATCCCTGAGGGAGTCCAATTGTAACTGGACTCATTGTAGAGGTAGACTCCCCAATTCTAACTTCCTGGTTCCTGTCTGTGAGCCAGCTGGCTATCCACCAGGTGACATAAGGATTTATACCTAACCTCCTGTGTTTGTCAACAATGCCTAAGTGGGTATTTTGTCAAGTGCCTTGGCCAGGCCAAAGTAGGCAGTATGAACTATTTCACACTCATCTATGGCTTTGGTGACCTTCTCAAAGAAGACCACCAGGTTGAGTAGGCATAACCTGCCCTTGATGAAAGAAGAATGAGTTTTGTCCATTGTCTGGAACTTTCCCATGTCATTACTGGTCATTCGCATGATAATTCTTTCCATGACTTGGCATAGGAGACTAGTGAGACTTATGGGTATGAAGTTTCCAGTGTCAGTAGATGACCTAACTATATGCAGAGGAATGTTTTTTGCCATTTTTCTTTCTTTACAGGCTACAGTTAAATATCAATTGCAGAGGTCATGTTATAAAGCTTCCTGGGATATTACCTGGCCCCACTGATACAGTTCTTGGCCTTAGAGAGAGCATTAAGGACCTCTTCCCTAGTGGTAGCTGGCAGGTTATATTTGATGGTATTTCCTGTTGGAAGGCTGAAGAGGAAGGGTTGGGTAAAGTTGAAGCTGAATTTGTCGGCTAGTAGTTTTGATATATCTTCTAGCTCAGTATAGGTGGCTCCATTAACAATGAGGTCTGTAGAAAATGGTGTTTTGCCTGTGAGGTTGTGGACATTGCTAAAGAATATCTTGTGGTTGCCCTTGGTCTAGGAGGCTAAATTTACCTCAACTTTCACTTTGCTAGACTTTATTTGTCCTCTGAATTGTTTGTTTAGTTTTGGAAGATCCTGACATCTGTGCAGTCACTGAGACATGGTTCAAAGGTGCAGAAGGCACCCCAGCTGTGCAGGGCTACAATGCGTTCCCTACATTTAGACCATAAACAGCATGAAAGAACCAAAGGAGGAGATGTATCCATCTTCATGAAGGATAAGTACACTTCAAGATGGGTCAAACAAATGTGACCCTCTTCAGAAACTCCTTGTCCAATTAACTATAGGCAAAAGTCCCTACCACATCATAGCTAGGTATAGGTCCCGCATCATGAAACAGGAGAAGTATACCACATACCTGGACTCACTGGAGTTACTTGCCATACAGTCCAACACCTTACTCACGGGTGATTTTAATTATCCTACCTTCGACTGGGAAATGTACACAACCACAGACATGCTGGCTCAGAGGTTCTTGGACTTTGTCAAAGTAAATGCTCTGGAACAGCTAGTTTGCACACTCACAAGAGGCTCAGTTGTCCTGACATAGTAATCAATAACATGGGAGAGCATCGCACCCCCATGTGATGTCCTCCCTGGTATGATCTGACCATAAATCAGTCTCATTCGATGTAACTATAAGACCAAATATTCTATCAAGCTCAAAAAAGCTTAAGGATTCTTCAAAGACAAACTACCTCCTTCTAAGTGATGATATAAGAAGTTTCAAAACCCCCTCAAAGGTAGATAGCACAGACTCTTATGCAGAGGTGTACACCAATGCCTTGTATAACCACTTAAGCAATTGTACAGAATCAGCTGTACCTGACTGGATTAAAACCAAGTTTAGCCAAGAAAACAAGCCACACTGGTGGACCCCCTGCTATAAATAGGCTATACAACAACAGAAAGAAACTATTGTCCAAGAACAAGAGGTAACTGGCTCAGCAGAGGAAGAACTCCATCTCTAGCTTAAGCAAGCAAATTAGAGATCTTATCAAGTCCTGCAAAGCTAATTATTAAGCAAAAATAGCCTCATTAGCTAAGGATAATCACAAGACATAAAAAATCTAACAGAAAATACCCAGCTATGTACTGAACTGGTTGTGAATGACACTACCCATACTCAACTGGAGGTAATAGCCAACCTGCTAGCTGACAAATTTGATAAAAACTTCACCCGCTGTTTCCTCAAGTCATCTCCAAAAGTATACCTGCCACCATTGCTCAGCCTGGTATTTGAAGGGAACAGGCGATCTTGGTGAACTCCAAAGCCAAAAACATGGCATCAGTGGGACCAGACAACATCCCAGGTAGCCTTTTAAAAAAACTTATAATGACCTAATACCTAATATACACACTTGGATCCCTGTTTAACCACAGACTCTGAACTGGCTATGGTCTGGAAGATTGAAGGACAGCAACAGTAATCTTTCTGCACAAAGGGGGACCATCAACCAACTGACCCTGACAGTCATAGGCCCATATGCTTGACTAGCCTCATCTGTAAGGCAATGAAAAGAATCTCTAAACTCTGGTCCCAACCCAGTTCAGATTCATTAAAGGTAAATCATGCCCTCTAAACTTCTTTGAGAAAGTCACCAAGTCTATGGATGAAGCAATGACAGTACATGCCACCTATTTTGACCTAGCCAAGGCATTTGACACAAGCCCCAACTCAGGTATTATAGAGTAACTCTCCCAATTGGGAATTAACCCCTACATTACCAGATGGGTCACCAACTGGCTCACTGACAGGACACATGTTGTCAAAGTGGGTGACTTCACCTCTAGCAAAAGACCAGACACCAGTGGTGTACCACAGGGTTCTGTGCTGGGTCCCTTACTGTTTGAAATTTATTTCTCAGAAGTCCAGGCAAACATGGATGGCCTGCTGCTGGCTGACCAAGTTCACAGACATTTGCAAATTGGGAGCAATCACTGAGTCCTCCAACAGTATTAATATACTGCAGACAGGGTTAATACAAACAAATGATTTTGCCAAAGCCAAGGATTAAAGCTATGATGAAATAAACTGCTTGAAACCACCACGATGTAATCCAAAAATCATTTAATATAAAAGTGGAACAGGATTAAAGCTAAATGCAAAAAAAAAATGCTATTGTCAGGTTTGTATGGGGTTTCTTTGAAGAGTTCTCTGTAGACAGCAGTGTTATCAAGTTTATGGGGGCTTGAAATTTTTTCAGGTTATGATGTAATAGTAGGAAGCTACCCTTAGAGTAGTTCCTGAATATTCCAGGGTTGCTGTGGTTCCAGGTTTAATTTTTAATTCAAAGGAACCCATCCTGTGGTGTGTCCTTACCAGAGAAAACATTACACTGGAGTGTCATATATGATTCCTGGTTAATAGTGGGGTAATTAAAATCAACCACAAATATGGTATTGGGTCGGATAGTGAGTGTTTCCAAGAAATTTAAATACATGTTATGGATTTCCTGGGATACAGAGGGAAACCTACAGCTTATAAGGAAGTGATGTGGGATTTTACCTATAGTGATTTGGCCGTGGACAGACTCAAGTACATTGTCCTGTTTGAACAACCTTGAAGTATACTTATTTTTGATGTAAATCAAGCCACCTCCACCTTTAGTCGCTATCTGCGTAGCAGCTGGTCTAAGTGTGTGAAAAGCATTATAGCCTTATACTGCCCTTTTGCTTTCCATGGATTTAAACAATGTCTCAGTGATCACACAGATGTCAGTTTTCTCTATGGTGAGAAGACCTTGTAGGGAGTAGAGTTTTTTGTTTAGACTCCTACCATTGAGCCGTAACACTTTAGATTCTCTTGGTTTTGATTTGCTATGTCAAAAGCACTTTCAGTTTGGTATTGCCTACAAAAGGTTCTATGGGGAGGCCAATGTTTTTGCTAATAATCAAAAACCTAAAGGAGAGAGGTGAAAGCCATCCCCAGCAAAGCAGCATAGTCTGTTAATTATCTCCCTCCATGCTGGCAAATGTTGCACCCCCTTAGAATGATACCAGAAACTAAGTCAATTATTAAAGTCAGTCATCTTCTGTTCATATTGTGGCATCATCCTTGGAGAAGGTAAAATGCTGCTTAATGATAGGTTAATTTGAGCCTAAGATACATATTTCAAGAGCTCCATGATGTCTCTCTTCATATAGTCTGGGGAGGTACGTCTCAGGTCATTTACATCTACGTGGACTATGACTGAGACATACTGGTACTTGCGGCCCAATACTGTGCTCATAAATAACCTGCACTTGTTTCATCATTCTGAATGCATCTTCAGGTTGGTCTCTCCCAGGCTGCATTTTTCTTAGTCTACCTAACTAAAATGGCGTAATTACAGGGGCAGAGTATAAAAGTGTTACAACTGTGTACAATCAGGTCTAGTGAATTTGCTGTAAGGAAGTCTAGAAAGAGTAGAGCATAGTTATTTGTAACAGTCTAAGTATCCCATGTAACAGATAAACAGCTGAAATGTCTAAGGGCAATATTGTTTGATTCAATAGGAAGAGACTCCAGTTTACTTAGATGCACCTCATGGGATATGGATAACACTGAGGGGTGTATATACTTGGCTAATAAGCTATAATGGGGTCTTAGTTATAGTTGCCAGGATGCAAAGCAATTTGTAGTCATTATCTAGCTGTGTAAGCCTAGAGTTCAATGATTCAAAGATATGTATAGAAACAATACCACATATTACAGAGGTACCCTCAGTAGGGGATCTGAATGCATGATGAGCATTAAACTCTAGAAGGAAGGTTTTGTTGTGATTACACTGGAACCTTCTTTCAATAATGACACAGAACTGTATATATTTTATATAGTCAGTAAGTCTTCAAAAAGAGTTGTTTCTTCTTTAGGCTTCCAGCCTTTATCAGTCACCCATACACTGCATTGATTTGGTTTGCTGAGGGTGGTGGATGGTCACTGCATATTTAGCAAGCAGCATCCCTGATGTTGGCAATGTGATGATGTCAGTATTGCCACAAACACAACTGTGTGGGAAAGCTGAGTACTGAGCTGAGTACGTTTTCAAGACAGGCTATGAAATTGGTTACCTGATGGGCCATAGGATTGGAGCAAATCCCTAAAATCCATTAAGAGATGCAATTGCCTAACTCTGCCTCCATGCACTTGTCAAGGAGAGTTTTTTTAAATTATTTTAAATTAATAACAAGCTGACCATCTTATATATGAATTTTATAATAGGAAGGAATGGAACCATGCTTGCTTTACCACTGAAACTTAATAAAAAGAGGAAGGGGGGTTAAACTATTTTATGACTTAATTGGCTTTATTAAAAAAAAAAACCTGACTAAATGTAGAAACATTTGAAAGCACACATTTACTTTTTATATTAGTTCACTTCATTATTTGAGTTCTTTTATATCTGTAGTCACTAGGCCATAACAGAGCATGAAGACTGTATTTATCATGTGTCTACTCTGAACACCAATAAATTATCCCTAAGATTTAGAAATGCTGTAGACATGACCGAGGCAAGCCCACTTCAATTCTGTGTATGTGTGCAAAATGTCCCACTGCTCATTAACACTGACTTTAGCTTGCCAAGATTTAGCAACAAGCAGCTCATTAAATGTCCTGCCTGCAACCACAACAAGGAATATGGGAAGGCCAGGTAGGCGTATAGTGCAACCACAGGCCAGTATAATCAACAGCAGTAGTGCTCACTTGTCATGTACACACCTCAAAGGTGTCCAACACAATCTGGCCCACAGAGCAGTACAAGGAATAATAGTGCTTGTCTGTCATGTACACATCTCAAACATGTTTGACATAATCCTGACCACAGACTTGTACAAGCAACAGCAATGCTCCCCTGTTATGTATGCACCTTAAAGGTGTCTCACAAGCCAGTATATGTAACTGTAGTGCTCATCTGTCAAGGGCACACATCAAAGGAGTCTGATTTGATCCTGCACACATGACTGTAACAAGCCAAATATGTTATGTGGTAGTCTAGTGTGCTGATCTATTTTTTTGATGGTTTGTCTTTGTAGAGAAGTATACTTTGTGGAAGGTAATAAGGAAACTAAGGTAAAAGCAGAAGGTTTAGAGTAGTTAGTAAGGTCACACACATAAGCAAACATATAACACAGACAAGATTATAAACACAATCAGGGATGTGGAAGACAATGAAGAAAGGAGCATCAGACACACTGAGGAAAGGCACTGGTACTGCTGGGGATGGAGGTGAGTGTGACAGCTGGGGACACCTGTGGCTGTGATGTTGCTGGTGATGGTGTAATATCCAATGGTGATGGTGGTATATGAGGCCAGGACAGTGATAGGAGTGCTGATCTGGATGTTACTGCATATAAATGTCAAAGAAAATGAAAAGAAATAATGAACACATACATGTGTTTAGTGGAAAGGAGACCAAGAAAGAGGTTGGGGAGAGAAAAGTACAAATTCATTGATGAAATGAAGTTAAAACATCATCTGAATCAGCACTTTATCAGTACTATAACGCAAAGGTTATAAAAAAGCCACTGTACTGTAACAATAATATAATTACATGCATCCCTTATGGGATTTGAATGCAGAAACCTCATTGCCTGTATTGTCTGAGACATTCTTTCATGGAAGCACACAGTACTTGTGTATCACACACATGCAGCACCACATTTGGGCTCTGAAGTCATTATTCAAATCCATAGATGGTAGAGTAATTTAAGTGCTTAAAACTTTGGGGCCATACTCAGTTTCACCTGTGCTAACTGCTGCATAACAATACTCAGATCATATGTGTGGCCATTGGCAAAAAGGCCAATATAAGTAATGTATGATACTGGCTGTACATAATAGTTGGAGTTGTGAGATATGCTGGCTGAGCTTTTTGCTATATGATAAACAGCAGCAGTGCTCAGCAGTTATTTGTGCACATCAACTGAGTACATTGTGACCTAATACTCACTAAGTGCAGAAAACAAATATGATATAGAAACCTTACAGGCACATTTGACTAGATTAAAGATTGGAAATGGGAGTGTAGGAAAGAGATGAAAAGAGGAAGGAAGTAGAGAGTTGAACAGAAGGTGAACAGCCTAGGGAATGTGCACAATTGAGGTTGGGAAGGAGAAGTAATTGTTTTTATTTATTTATTTATTTATATCTGTGAACAGATACCCATTTTTCATTCATTAGAAGAAGGTAAGTTGGGGAAGGAGTTAAGGGAAGGCAAGAGCATTAGGATAGGTAGCAGAGGAAGACAGACAAGACTGATAGGCTGTGTGGTAACACAATAAGGGAGGGGAAAGCAATGGTGAAGGAGATATCAGACAAACAAAGGGGAGGCAATGGTGAGGGGAGAGTTGTACAACCAACAGCAAAGGTCATTGATACAAAATGGAGAGGAACACTGAAATGAGAGATTGGGGTAGAATCTGCAGCTGTAGTCCTTGTCAGATGTAATTCATTAGGAGATTCTCCACCAAAATAAAACACAAGGTATGGTAAAAATGCTTTACTCAAACTAGAGTTAAACAGCTCTTCAAATGTTAAAAAAATGTCAAATAAATTATATATATAGTACAAAAGACTCCCTCAGTCAATCAATTAACCTATAAGAACACTTTCTAGACAAGATAAGCAGTTAAGCCATCAGGTTGTAATGTTTTAAATTGTAAAATATACATCACCTCCACGTTATGTAATAATAAAAATCTATATTTGTCAGTACAACCTGTTCTATGTACAACTTGTCTCATGACAAAAACCTCAGACATGATACATTCCCCTCATGATATTTCCATGGATGTTCTGCCACCAAATTTTCCATATTCATGTTTTGACAAAAGGTGTGAAACAAATTTGAAATATGTGACTTTGGTCATTGTTGTTGTTATTGAATTCTTTTGAGACAGACATCTGACAAGGATGCAATCAACAATGTAGTTAAAATTTCTGGGTTTTAGAGAGGTTTGTGGATATAAATATATATATAATCCGCCACTGGCCAGATGCATTTGCATATTCAATGAATGTGTGTTTTAGGTGAAGAGAAGTTTACAGTTGTTCATGCTAGGTCTGTTGTCAATTTGATACTGTTTTGTTTTGCTTATCAAATGGCCATCAGTTTTTTGCTATAATATTTGAAATAAAGGTTTTAAATCAAATGTCTGTAATTATTGTAAAAGTAAAGGGGAAAATACTATGTACTATGACAGATTTGACCAGTGTTTATGGAAAACGAAAGAGACTGGCAAGCAATGGGACACTGGAATGGCTGAGAGGCCTGGCCAATTACCCTGCCTAGGTCCCCATTGGTCCATGATCCATCTCTGTACCAAACAGCACATAACTTGTCCTACTTCCAGTAGGAATGTGGGATGCACCACAGAAATAACAAAAATGATAAAAAAATGTAAATAAATTATCAAACAGAAAATCTTTAGACTTTATTGAACTGTATTGCAAAATTGTACCACATGAGGTTATGTATTTTTGCTTGTGAAAAGGGAGATGTAAGATGAATGTCTTCTTCCTTTAATTACTGGTATCACTATTATGCTGGTCATGTAGTGTGGTTTCATTTGTATTAAACAGCTTCAAAAATCATGTCATGAGGTGGAATTCAGAAACTTGTGTGAATTAGTAAGTCAAACTTGAAAATGGGGACATACCTCCAAAAAAGCTACATAATGTGCAGGGGTAAATTAGGCATTTAAATATGAATGTTCCTCCAAAATAAGGACAGTTGTGAGGTCTATCACTCGTGATGTTGCAGCATAGGTGATTCAGATGTGAGGTCTGTCACCCACTCATGATGTTGCAGCATAGGTGACTCAGATGTGAGGTCTGTCACCCACTAATGATGTTGCAGCATAGGTGACTCAGATGTGAGGTCTGTCACCCACTCGTGATTTTGCAGCAAAGGTGACTCAGATGTGAGGTCTGTCACCCACTCGTGATGTTGCAGCATAGGTGACTCAGATGTGAGGTCTGTCACCCACTCGTGATGTTGCAGCATAGGTGACTCAGATGTGAGGTCTGTCACACACTCATGATGTTGCAGCATAGGTGACTCAGATGTGAGGTCTGTCACCCACTCATGACGTTGCAGCACAGGTGACTCAGATGTGAGGTCTCTCACCCACTCATGATGTTGCACCATAGGTGACTCAGATGTGAGGTCTGTCACCCACTCATGACGTTGCAGCATAGGTGACTCCGATGTGAGGTCTCTCACCCACTTGTGATGTTGCAGCATAGGTGAATCAGATGTGAGGTCTGTCACCCACTCATGATGTTGCAGCATAGGTGACTCAGATGTGAGGTCTGTCACCCACTCGTGACATTGCAGAATAGGTGACTCAGTTGTGAGGTCTGTCACCCACTCGTGATGTTGCAGCATAGGTGACTCAGATGTGAGGTCTGTCTCCCACTCGTGATGTTGCAGCATAGGTGACTCAGTTGTGAGGTCTGTCACCCACTCATGATGTTGCAGCATAGGTTACTCAGATGTGAGATCTGTAACCCACTTGTGATGCTGTAGCATAGGTGACTCAGATGTGAGGTCAATTACCCCCTCATGATGTTGCAGCATAGGTGACTCAGATGTGACTCAGATGTGAGGTCTGTCACCCACTCATGACGTTGCAGCATAGATGACTCAGTTGTGAGGTCTGTCTCCCACTCATGATGTTGCAGCATAGGTGACTCAGATGTGAGGTCTGTCACCCACTCGTGATGTTGCAGCAAAGGTGACTCAGATGTGAGGTCTGTCACCCACTCGTGATGTTGCAGCATAGGTGACTCAGATGTGAGGTCTGTTACCCACTCATGAAGTTGCAGCATAGGTGACTCAGATGTGAGGTCTGTCACACACTTGTGATGTTGCAGCATAGGTGAATCAGATGTGAGGTGTGTCACCCACTCGTGACATTGCAGCATAGGTGACTCAGTTGTGAAGTCTGTCTCCCACTCAAGATGTTGCAGCATAGGTGACTCAGATGTGAGGTCTGTCACCCACTCGTGATGTTGCAGCATAGGTGACTCAGATGTGAGGTCTGTCACCCATTCGTGATTTTGCAGCATAGGTGACTCAGATGTGAGGTCTGTCACACACTCGTGATGTTGCAGCATAGGTGACTCAGTTGTGAGGTCTGTCTCCCACTCATGATGTTGCAGCATAGGTGACTCAGATGTGAGATCTGTCACCCATTCATGATTTTGCAGCATAGGTGACTCAGATGTGAGGTCTGTCACACACTCGTGATGTTGCAGCATAGGTGACTCAGATGTGAGGTCTGTCACCCAGTCGTGACATTGCAACATAGGTGAATCAGATGTGAGGTCTGTCACTCGTGATGTTGCAGCATAGGTGACTCAGATGTGAGGTCTGTCACCCACTCGTGATGTTGCTGCATAGGTGACTCAGATGTGAGGTCTGTTACCCACTCGTGAAGTTGCAGCATAGGTGACTCAGTTGTGAGATCTGTTTCCCACTCATGATGTTGCAGCATAGATGACTCAGATGTGAGGTCTGTTACCCACTCGTGATGTTGCAGCATAGGTGATTCAGATGTGAGGTCTTTCACCCACTTGTGATGTTGCAGCATAGGTGACTTAGTTGTGAGGTCTGTCAACCACTCATGATGTTGCAGCATAGGTGACTCAGATGTGAAGTCTGTCACCCACTCATGATGTTGCAGCATAGGTTACTCAGATGTGAGGTCTGTCACCCACTTGTGATGTTGCAGCATAGGTAACTCAGATGTGAGGTCTGTCACTCGTGATTTTGCATTATAGGTGACTCAGATGTGAGGTCTGTCACCCACTCGTGATGTTGCAGCATAGGTGACTCAGATGTGAGGTCTGTCACCCACTCGTGATGTTGCAGCATAGGTGACTCAGATGTGAAGTCTGTCACCCACTCATGATGTTGCAGCATAGGTAACTCAGATGTGAGGTCTGTCACTTGTGATTTTGCATTATAGGTGACTCAGATGTGAGGTCTGTCACCCACTCATGATGTTGCAGCATAGGTGACTCAGATGTGAGGTCACCCACTCGGGACATTGCAACATAGGTGACTCAGTTGTGAGGTCTGTCACCCACTCGTGATGTTGCAGCATAGGTTATTCAGATGTGAGGTCTGTCACCCACTTGTGATGCTGCAGTATAGGTTATTCAGATGTGTGGTCTGTTACCCCCTTGTGATGTTGCAGCATAGGTGACTCAGATGTGAGGTCTGTCACTTGTGATGTTGCAGCATAGGTGACTCAGTTGTGAGGTCTGTCTCCCACTCATGATGTTGCAGCATAGGTGACTCAGATGTGAGGTCTGTCACCCACTCATGATGTGGCAGCATAGGTGACTCAGATGTGAGGTCTGTCACCCACTCGTGATGTTGCAGTATAGGTGACTCAGATGTGACGTCTGTCACCCACTCGTGATGTTGCAGCATAGGTATCTTGCATCTGCAACATTCTGTCTTTCTCTCTCACATTGCCAAAAACTTACCTTTCAGTTTTCACAAGAACTAAAGCTGTATTTTGTGGCTATTTTTTCTTGTATTGCCTTTGATATTGTAGAAATCTCATCCCACCAGATTATCTGGTTTTAATGGCAGGTGCATAAATACCCAACAACAAAACATATCTCACAAGCATTGACATCTTCATTGAGTTTTAAGCTCATTTCTCATTTACAGACCAGTTCCAGCAGTTTTGTATGAAGTACAACTCTTTTGGAGATTTGTGCTATTTACTTAAACAACTAGATTGCTGTAGTAATGGGATAGTGTGCTGTTCTGAGAGCGGTTTCAGTCTGATCAACAGTCATTCCAGTTCTCAAACATAATGCAACTAAAATCTTCTCCAACAAGGTGCAACAATACCTAGGAACAAAGCTTTCTTTGAAGGATTAGCTTATAGAACTTTTCTCTTGTCACACAGCTGAATCTGTCTTGGTCATATGTAACAAACTACAGAAAAAGACAGTTGCCGATAAAGGAATGACACCGCTAACACAGCACTTGAATGAATAAGCACTTTTGTTCCTTTAAGCACTGCATGGAACTTCATCAGATTGAAACACCATTAGAAAATGCACCATTAAATAAGAAAGCTCATCCAATCAAATTAAAAAAAAAAAATAATCATAGCAAATCAACTACAGGAAAAACAATTAATAACCACCTCCTAAAAACTAAACCATTAGAAAATGTATGTAAAAATCACAACCAAATCTATTTGTATGAGCTCCTACAATCTAATGAGGTTCCATGCAGCAATTAAAGGAACAAAATGACTTATTTGTTTGAATTCTGTGTCAGTGGTGTCATTCTTTTATTAGCAGCTGTCTTTTTGTGTGGCTTGTTTCATTTGGTTTTGATTTACCTTTGTCATATGTCAATACTTTTGCACAATACCTAACAACTATGTGAAACACAGCTTCCCTTTTAGAAGGCCTTGAACTGCAGTTTTCCCAATGATCTCTAGAAAAGAAGTGAAAAAAAAAATAATTGTAGTACAATTAAAGAGTTTTTTGCTTTTATATATGTTGCTATGAGTATTCACAAGAATAGCAGACAGACTTGCAAGGAAATCCATTTTACTTGGCCACACCCATAACAAAAGCATTATGTGTTTATATATTGCCTGATTTGTTGAGATACAGACTTCTAAATGGGATCAGGAACTAAACACTGACTTCTAGTCCTCTAACTCTCTATCCTACTGAAAGGTGAAAGTTTTTGTCCTGTTTCATCATACTAAAACAGGCTTGTTATTTCACCACAGTTCACTGTAACAAAGGATTTCATAATTATTTTTCAATTATCTTTAGTATCTTGTCATTTCTATTTTAGCAGCTAATGGTACAGCTTCATTCCATTTCATGGGTTTTGTATAGAGGATTATGAGCGGGTCAGCTATCATAAGTGGTTTATTATGGGTTTGAGATATGGATGCAAAAAAAATCACCTCTCAAGCTTCCATGTCAGTAACACATAATAATGGGTTAAGATCAGAGACCCGGTCATAATGCTTTGTAGTACATGGAACGTTATCTATTCCAAATACTACTCTTTACAAAAAAAAGAAAAGATGCTAAGTATTTTGCTGGCTTTAAAGGCTATAAAACACTTAGTGAACTCTTGTCAGAAAGGCAGTAACACACTTCCTTATGTTACAGAAAGATAGGAACAAATTACCAGCACAGACAGCAGGCTGAAGCAAATCTGTTTCTAAATCTGCTGCTGTTGTTTACTGGTCAGTACTGGCAAATTTAACTCCCTAATAGCGTGCTCGATCTTAACAAGTGAAGCAGAGGAGCTTAATGATAGTAAGGAATGGGTCTCTCATTATATAAGTGCTAAACAAATTTTATTTTTTTGGATATTGGAGTGTAATCACCACTCTCTATGCACTACTATACTTTTATTACCTTTCATATTAGGCTTGTTTAAAAACTATTCTGTTCAGTTTGGTATGAGCATCATTTTTGTTTTTTTTTCTTCTAAATGTCCTAAGTTCTACAATGGGTTAATTAATTTCAGTACAAGTTTACTTTTTATTTGTCAGGCATAGCTTAATAAAACATGATTTTTCTATTTGTCTTTGTGAATAGCGAATGCGGTTGAAATTATGCTGTTTGGTATACAAATGTCATGCTATTTAGGTATACAGATTTTTATTTTTGCCAGGTCTACTTACTTTTCAACAGTGCCTCATGGTACTTTGTGCTAATAGGCTGGATACATTAGATGAGAAAGTTGTCTGTGAACACATGATCTTGGAAAAATATGAGTTTGTGATGTTTGGTATTAAGCTCACTGGGATATTTAAGTATATTAGGTGAAGTATTCACCTAATAAAAGCATTTGGAGAATATAGAATGTAATGCTCACATGTAATTGGCACTATGGTCAGCAAGGACGTACTTGGTCCTGATAAGTCAGATGTAACAGGGATGACAGTACTGAAAGGAGGGAGCAAAGTGCCACTTGGTGCAATAAAACAGACTTTAGATTAGATAGGATGTGAAGATTGCAGCTAGGTGCAGCACCTTGTCCCTTAGCTGTGCAGCTGCACTTGTTGAGCAACTATGCAGCACCAACTCAGGGTTATGGATAATGTGTGGACAAAAGTACGAACACTAAGGCTATGTATGACCTTCCATCTCTAGGATGCACTGAGCCCTGTCACTGTATGATGTACAGCTAAGTCAAAAGGAGAATGATGGCATGCAAAGTATACTAAATACCTATTATAGTATAATAAATACTTCCATATGGATATCATAACAATTGATACTGTTCAGAATTCTTGACCAGTATACATAAACAAAAACAGGCACACTGTCAAAGAATGTAAGAGGGACAGAAAGCAACACTTTAACAAAGGGGAATAAATGTGATTTAAATGCTATTAAAATGCTGACATGAGATAACTGTTAGTAAGGACAGCAAATGCATTTGGGGATATTTGCATACATACATATATACGTACATACAAACGTTTCAAGCATGGGCATTAAAGCCCTTCTAGCTTGCCAATATGCCAAAACACTTGTTCCCATAAGAAATGTCCAGACTGTTCTTAAAAATATCTAAACTAGTACTTGCTTTAATGTAATTTGGTAGTCTGTTCCATAGGCTGCAGTCACTGAATTTGACACACTGGAAAAAATTAATGACTATGATGAAGCAATGATATACTCTTCAATGGCATCTTACCAGACTTGAGCCCACACAAGGGCAGATATCAGAGATCTGCATATTAATCAATAACACCTTAGACATACATACACCAGTTGTGTCATAAAGAAACATTGGAAGGGATTACAGCACTTTCCTGTTATAATAGTTGTGGATCCCCTACCTAGGATCATGTGACCCTAAAATGTGGCCACAGACTTTCTCATGAATAATTCCTTTGCCTATGGCATTCCTGCCTGTCACAGTTATCTGACAGAAAGACAACACTACATTCAGACATCAGTCTGTGATATCAGGCATTCTACAGAGCTGTGTATTCCATCTACCACAGCAGACAATGGCAGATCTTATTACAAACAACTGAAATTAATGTATGAAGAAATTATTTCTGATAATAATTTGACGTGTACCTGTAATTTTTTAAAAAGGCTATTGCTATACATCATACAATATTGCCTGATGCTAGGTATACCCAAGCATAAGTGTTGCATAATGCAGCTGTCACAATGACAGTAGAATGACAATTATGCACAATGTGGAGAAAATCATGAATTTGAACACATGCTTTTGTAAGCCATCAAGATACAAAACACTGTTTCATTTCTTCATGCCAGGTGAAAAGGTTTCATACAACTGTTGTGAAAGGAAAATGTAATCAAATGACAGCATCCATCTTAAATAAAGCATTTCTAAGTGAAAAATGAGCAAACATGTCTGTAAGTTGAAACAACATATATACATGAACATAGCAAATATGTATGTGGCAACAGTGTTAGCAACATGTACATTCATACCCATAGTGAGTTTAAGTAGTAATATCTGCATTTGAAATAAATACCTAAGATCAAAAGATGGGGAATGTTGCTTTCAATGCAAGCACCACACAATACATTGTTTTATAACTGTGGCAGTGCACACTTGAATGAATGACATCAACATTGTTTAGTAGCTTGATGTTCTCCTGAAAAGTGTTGGAAGAGTACAATAACACTATATAGCTATATATATTACAGATGCATTTAGGTTCATAGGTTCATAGGTGTGTACTAGGCTAATGGCACTGGAGCCTTTACAAGCCTAGCCCATAGGATTACCCTGGCATCATGCCACCCAACCTTAGTCCCCAGTGCCTCTGTCGAGTAGAGCCACTGGAGTGATCGCCAAGGTGAATTTTCTATTTCCCATCCACTCATCAAGATTTCTCTTGAAGAGGACAAGTGAGGTGCTCTGTTTGACATGTATGGGAAGTCTATTCCATAGCATGGGCAGTCTCTGGCATATGAACTTGTCCCTACAGCACATTCTGTTGATTGTGGTAATGACGTTGAGGTCTCAATTGCATGTGGTGTGGAGGGATTGGGATTTCTTTAGATGTAGCATTTCTAACAGAGCTGGGTCAGACATGGCTTTGTAAGTCAAGGAGAGATCACCTCTAAGTAGACGATATGAGACAGAATAGTTGGAGTTTTTTGAGTCTGTCCATATAGGACAAGTGTTTAAGGCCTAGGATCCTCTTTGTGAGGTACATTTGCGGCCTCTCCAGTTGTTGCAGGTATCTAGTGAGGTACATGCCAAATGGGGCATTGTACTCGATAACTGGCCTAATGAGGGAAGAGCAGTGGGAGACAATGACCTCTTTCTTCCTGGATGCAAAACCCTTAGTAATGAGATGTGCCACATGGAAGAACGTTCTGAATACAGTGGCAATGTGGTAGTCAAAAGAGAGGTTGCTGTCAACCTGTGTTCCCAGATCTCTTATAATGCCTTCTATGTTCAGTGGACTACCATCAATGTGGTAATTCCTGGTAACTGGGTTTTTACCAAAGGGGATGATGACACATTTTTGGCATTGAGCTTAAGGCCATTGTTCTGACATCTGTCGTTGGTCTCAGTGAGGCTTTTCTGTAGGATGTCAACATCATTTGGGGAGTTAATAATGGCTCCCAACTTGCAATCATCTACGAACTTTGTCAAACGGAGTCCCTTATGTTTTGGCCTGGACTTCTGAGAAGTAGATACCAAACAGGAGAGGACCCAGGACCAATCCTTGTGGGACTCCACTTGTGACTGGTCAGCAGTCTGACTTGGAGTCAACTACTTTCACACTGTGGGTTCTATCCGTGAGCCAGTTTGCAACCCATCTAGTGATATAGGGGTTGATGCCTAGCTTAGTGAGTTTTTCTATGATTCCTGAGTGGGGAATGGTATCAAAGGCCTTGGCCAGATCAAGGTAGGCTGTATGAACCACCTTGCCTTCATCCACAGCTCTGGTGACTGATGCAAAGAAGTCAACCAAGTTGAGAAGGCATAATCTACCCTTCACAAAACCAAACTGTGTGGGATCCAGAGTTTGGAGATTCCCTATATCCTTCTTTATTAGGTCCATGATGATGCGTTCCATAGCTTTGCATATCAGACTTGTCAGGCTAATGGGGTGATAGTTCTCAGGGACTGTAGTCACTCCTACTTTGTGGAGAGGGATGACTGTAGCAGTGTGTCATTCAGTACGGACAACGCCTGAGGTGAGGCAGGCTGTGATTGAACAGGGCACACAGGTAAGGTGCCAATTCACTCTGTAGTTCATGTAGAATACAGACAGGGATATTGTCAGGTCTCATAGAAGCTGTATTTTCTGGCCTTGGACAGTGATGTTTTAACCTGTGCAGCTGTAATACTGGGTCTGGTAACCTACTGGTATTGTGATTGGTCCTTTGGGGGGGGGGGGGTAAAGTTGGCACTGAATCTGTCAGCCAGTATATTGGCAATATCTGTTGGCTCGGTATAGGAGGTGCTATTGTGCAGTAGCTCAGAGCAAATCTGGGTATTGCTGTGGAGATTCTTTACATAACTATAGAAGGCTTTGTGGTTGTCTTTACTATCTGCTGCAATTCTGTTTTCATAGCTAGCTTTAGAGGATTTGATGAGGAATCTCAACTTTTTGTTGAGGCTGATAAGGGAGTTTTTCCACTCTTGGGAGTTCACCTTATTCAACATCAGTTTCCTCCTTCTGTTGTAGAGTTTGTTTATGGCAGGGGACTACCAGATTGGTTTCCTTTTTTTGGAGGAGAACATTTTAGTCTTATTGAGTATGACAAGATCCATGCATTTGTGTACGTGTTTGTACAGTGCATTGGTGTATGATTCGGTGGTCATGCAACTATTCTCCATTTCATGAGTGTCGTGAAGTTAGCCACTTCTGTTTTTAGGAGCCAAAAGTTAGCTTTGGAGAAGTTTTTCATAGTGGTTACCTTTGTATGGGGGAAGGTTGTGGATTTTCAAGGTGATTAGTTTGTGGTTGGATCTAACCAGGGAGGAGTTGAATATTGGTGTAGAGCAATGGTCGCCCATGTTAGTAATGACCAGGTCAAGGATGTTACTACCTCTAGTGGGGGTAAGAACGAGCTGGTCCAAGGCACTGGAATTAATGAATTCCAGGAAATGTTGGGTAGGTGTATTGGTACATGAGCAGTTTTCCCAGTTAATGGAGGGGGAGTTGAAGTCACCCGGTATGACAGTGTTAGATTGGACCCTAATATTCTCCAGGGTGCTTAGAAACATGGAATGTGAGTCTTGGGACATGGTTGGGGACCTATAACAGGCTACAACCTGAATCCCTGTCTTACCCATTGTTAGCTTCACCTGAAGTATCTCTGATGCATTATGTTGGGCTACCAGTCTGGAGGTGTGCATATAATTTATGAATATGGAAACACTACTGCCTTTTGAGCTTTGGTCCAACTTCTGGGGCGAAAGGTGTGGAATGAGTTATAGCCTGGTAGTGCAGGGGTGCTTTCTGCTGCCTTGAACCAGGTCTTTGTTACAGAACAAATGTCAATGTTCTCCATTTTAAGGAGTGCTTTGAGCGAGTGCATTTTGAGATTTAAACTTCTATCATTGAGCAGCATGACCCACAGATTGCATTTGTTCGTAGCTGTTATGGTGGTAATTTGGTCTTTGGAACACTGCCTAAAAAAGGCACTATAGGGGTGGCAAGAGCCTTGGCCAGTATCCAGAAGCCAGGGGTGACAGATGCAGGCCATTTCTAGCAAAGCATTGAGGTCTGTCAATCATGTCATCCCAGGCAGATAGATACTGGATCACCTTAGAATAACACCAGAAACTTAGCCAATTGTTGAAATCAATCATTTTCTGCTTGTACTGTGGTATCATTCTGGGTGATGGTAGGATGCTGCTCAGGGCTAGGGTCATACCCACCTAGGATACATAATTTGAGAGCTCCTCCATGTCTCTTTTCATGCAGTCCAGGGAGGTATGTCTCAGGTCATTCACACCCAGATGTACAATGACAGAGTAATATTTGTACCTGTTGTTGAGAGACCTGAGTGCATGCATTATGTGGCAGATCCTAGCACCTGACAGACAGCTGACTCTTACTTTCTCCTTATTCAACCTAGTGAGTGGGACATCAGTGTGCCTCATTATCGAGTCAACTATGACTAGTGTGCTGGGCATGCTGTTTTGCCTTAGGGGCTTTGGTTGAGTGGCACACTGTTTAGGAGAGTTATATGTCTCGTGATTAGTGTTGTGTTGTGGTGGTCGAGTGCATTTCTGCCTTGGAGGTCTCTGTTGTTTGGGTAGATTTTTATTGACAACCTCTGCAGAGGTGGGTGTGTGGTTTGTTTGTTTTTTGAGATGGCAGTGCTGGTGTATCTTCTGGAGGGCTATGTGTTCCATGTGGTGTGATGCAAGTGTTGACTTTCTCCTCTTGACTGGAGAGTGTGTGGCTTCCAATTTGGATATATAAGTGCATCTCTCACAAGTCTGAATGTTTGGAGGTAAGAGGAGAGGGTTGTCAGTTACATGAGGTAGTTGCTAGAGTGCCTCAGGATGTTCAAGTTCACCAGGCTAACAGGAGAAAGCACAGGGTACTGACCTTTAGACATGCCTGGAGGGTTGGGCATTAATAATAAGTACTAGAGCTGTTTCCTTGTAGAATGTTTAGTGCTGGTACCACTTTTCTGTGCTACAATAATTGCTACAATAAGTCTGGTATGGTAAAGTGCTAGACATATAAGCTAGCAAATATGCAGAAGAGGAGAGAACTAGCAGATCTAAGGGAAAAATTGAAGAGCAGACTTTGGCACCTCTCAGAAGCTTACAAACAGTCCTGGATAAAGCAAATCTGTATCTGGACTAGATTAGTTACAGGAAAGGTGGGAAATAAGTGAAAACTTGGGCTTTTAAACCAGAAAGTTGAAAGATATGGAAAAACTGCCCAAACGGACAATAAATTACAAATTTTGGGCCAAAAACCACTCCTTTTATGGTAGATAGGCTTCTTAGTGCTTACCACTCCCAGTGATAAGCTAGAATGCTCCTCTTCAACACAGAACGGCTTGGGGGGCTCAGAAGCTTGCATACAGTCCTGGATACAACAAATCTATATCTGGACTAGATTACTTACAGGAAAGGTGGGAAAAGTGCAAACATGGGCTTTTAGACTAGAAAGTTGAAAGAGATGGAAAAAACTGCCCAAACGGCCAATAAACTACAATGTTTAGGCCAGAAACCACTTTTCTTATGGTAGATAGGCTACCTTGTGCTTACTACTCCAACTGACAAGCTAGAAGGCTTCCTTGCAACACAGAAAGGCTTGAGGGTTCAGAAGCTTACAAACAGTCCTGGATGCAGCATATCTGTATCTGGATTAGACTAATTATATGAAAGGTTACAAACAGTCCTGGATACAGCAAATCTGTATCTGGACTAGACTAGTTATAGGAAAGGTGGGAAACAAGCACACATGTGGGCTTTTAAACCAAAAAGTTGAAAGAGATGGAAAAAACTACCCAAATGGCCAATAAACTACAATTTCTCGGCCAGAAACCACTCCTCTTGTGGTAGATAGGCTACCTAGTGCTTACTACTCCCACTGACAAACTAGAATGTTTCCTTCCATCACAGAAAGGCTTGGGGGCTCAGAGGCTTACAAACAGTCCTGGATACAGCAAATCTGTATCTGGACTAGATTACTTACAGGAAAGGTGGGAAAAGTGCAGACATGGGCATTTAGACTAGAAAGTTGAAAGAGATGGAAAAAAACTGCCCAGGCAGCCAATAAACTACAATTTTTAGGTCAGAAACCAATCTTCTTATGGTAGATAGGCTACCTAGTGCTTACTACTCCAACTGACAATCTAGAAGGCTTCCTTCCGACACAGAAAGGCTTGGGGGCTTAGAAGCTTACAAACAGTCCTGGATGCAGCAAATCTGTATCTGGACTAGACTAGTTATCTGAAAGGTTACAAACAGTCCTGGATATATCAAATCTATATCTGGACTAGACTAGTTATAGGAAAGGTGGGAAACAAGCACAGATGTGGGCTTCTAAACCAAAAAGTTGAAAGAGATGGAAAAAACTACCCAAATGGCCAATAAACTACAATTTCTCGGCCAGAGACCACTCCTCTTGTGGTAGATAGGCTACCTAGTGCTTACTACTCCCACTGGCAAGCTAGAATATTTCCTTCCATCACAGACAGGCTTGGGGGCTCAGAATCTTACAAACAGTCCTGGATACAACAAATCTGTATCTGGACTAGATTACTTACAGGAAAGGTGGGAAAAGTGCAAATATGGGCTTTTAGACTAGAAAGTTGAAATAAATGGAAAAAAACTGCCCAGACAGCCAATAAACTACAATGTTTAGGCCAGAAACCACTCTTCTTATGGTAGATAGGCTACCTAGTGCTTACTACTCCAACTGACAATCTAGAAGGTTTCCTTCCAACACAGAAGGGCTTGGGGGCTCAGACATTTACAAACAGTCCTGGATACAGCAAATCTGCATCTGGCCTAGACTAGTTATAGGAAAGATGGGAAACAAGCACACACACTGGCTTTTAGACCAGAAAGTTGAAAGAGATGGAAAAACTGCCAAAATGGCCAATAAACTACAATTTCTGGGCCAGAAACCACTCTTGTGGCAGATAGCCTACCTAGTGTTTATCACTCCCACTAATAAGCTAGAAGGCTTCCCTCCATCACAGAAAGGTTTGAGGGGCTCAGAAGCTTACAAATAGTCCTGGATACAGAAAATCTGTATCTGGACTAGACTAGTTATAGGAAAGGCAGGAAACAAGCTTATAATTTTTTGCAAGATATAACTGATGGATTCCTTTTCTACACAGCAAGAGAGAGAAAAATACACTCATAGAAAACAAGTCACTGCTGAATTCAAACTTCCTACCTGTCTAATCACACCATTGTATTATATACATGTGGCACAGGAGAAGTCTGACTACAAGTGAGCCATACTATATTTTGAAGAGATGACATCAGCTATTTCTTGCAAAGGAGATATGTGTGTGTGTGGGAGAATGACTTCTACAGCCATCTAGATTTGTAAACAGCAGTACAAATGTATGTAAATCACTCCAGAATCCAATTATTTTACAAGGTCATCACTGATGTATTTGAACCTCTTACCTATCAAATCACACAATCTACATACCATTGTATTATAGGCATGTGCCACAGATGATGTCTGACAACAACTGAGCCATACTGCATCTTTGAAGGGATGACATCTGCTGTGTCTTGCAAAGGAGATGTGTGTGTGCTAAAATGAATTCTACAGCCATCTGTTGCCAGTACAAATGTGTGTATGTCACTCCAGAATCCATTTGCTTTCACAGATATACGCTTACTAGGCTATCACTGCTGTATCTGAACCTCCTGCCTAACCAGTCACAAGATCTACATACTATTGTATTATATGCATATACCACAAGAAAATTCTGACTTTGGTAGTGTGAGAGCACACTTCTGAGAGGATGACCTCATCAGCATGTTGCAAAGAGGATGTAGTCCCACTTTAAATGTTTCTCCTGAGTGGAAGTAAAACAAGCATAGCTATTGCTGAAGCTATATTCCTGTGGTGCTACAGGCTCCCATCACATACGCAAGATGATCACTGTGAGATTTGAACCACCTACATATCTAGTTACACAGTCAAGAGAACACAGTAACAGAAGCAAGCACCACAGGAAATGTTTGACTGTTAGAGTGTGAGAGAGCACTTTAGAAAGGATGACTTCATCTTTGTGTTGCAGAGATGATGTTGTTAAGGAAAGCGGCTAGGGGAGTCCTCTTCCAGTTTAAAAGTTTCTCCCATATAGAAGTCAAATGAGCACAGCTAATGCTGTAGTCATACTTACCTGATGCTACAGCCCACCCCCAACAGACGTTCACTACTGTGAGATTTGACCCACTGATCTATGTATCTTGGGACATTGTAGCAAACTCCAGTACACACAGGAGAAGTTAGACATTCATAGTTTGAGAATGCTCTTTAAGGGAGGATGATCAGTGTGTTGCAGAGAATATGTTGAGAAAGGGGAGGGGGGGTTACATGGATGGGGAGTCTTCCACTAGTTTAAAATGTTTCTCCAGAGCTGAAGATGAAGTCATGCTTACTTGATTCTATAGTTGCCCATCTCACACACACACACACACACACACACACACACACACACACACACACACACACACACACACACACACAATTTCACTATTGTAAGATTTTAACCACCTACCTATCTAGTTCAACAATATACAAGACACTGTATGGACTGCAAGCACTGCAGGAGCAATTTGACTTTTATGCTGTGAGAGTGCACTGTAGAGGGGATGAACTCATCAGTTTGTTGCAGAGAAGCTAGTGTGCCTCACATGGTTGTGGGAAGAGGTATGTGTGCTGATATGAAGGAGTCAGTGCAAGATGCTGATCAAAACTAATGACAAACTGCTGACCTAAGTCAGCTATGTTGTCAGTCATGTACATTGTAATAGTGCAAGTGACGTACATATATTACATGAAGTTGTTTGGTGGACAAACGCTCCTGTGACACACAAAATAGACAATGGAGCATTTATGCCTGATTAGCCCTGGATGATGGTATGTAAACAGTTTGTTTGTGTCTTTCGGCTTTTTCCCGGTTAGGGGTTGCCACTGCAGAACTCTGGTCCACTAATGATTGGCAGTAGATTTTTACGTGCCGAGTTGCCAGCCCTGACACACAACCTTCAATGAAGGTACGCCCATTCATGCATGTCTCCACACAAAAGACGCTCTAGCTGAGAATCGAACAGGACATCGTCTTACTGTGAGGCGACAATGCTACCATAGCACCACCACTGCAGCACACTGGTATTGTCATTCACACAGGGAATTGTTTGTGTATGGACAATATGCAGTGTCAATGCAAATAAATCAAACATTTGAAGATGTAGTAGTGCTAAACACCAATGCAGTATACGTGAAAAGTTTCCATATAGTTGCATATCATTTCCAAGTGTAAGTGTTACAGTGGAGATATAGCTTCACAGAATAAAGTGTTCAGTCAACATCAGAGTTAAGTCCAGTTATCTTGAGAACAACAGTTCATTACCACATACAGAAGTAAGACAATGCAGTAACAAATGCCATATTTGTTCAAAATCTCTTTTTAAGTACACCATTGAGAAACCCATTTCTGAAGATGGTGGCACAGTATTAGGGCATGTATAATTCTCTTTTGAGGTGTTGAACTTAGAATGGGAAGTAGCAGTAGTCAAAGGTGCTCCCGTCTTATTGTGATGACATCACCAGCATATTTGTCTTTTGTTAATGTTTCATGTCTCATGATTTACTCATTTGTAATGGTAGTGATTGCTCTGGTCCTTGGGAGATATACACTTTAATTGTGTTACTCTTCCTTTCAAGTGTTATTAAAAAAAGTTATTTTGCTTTATTATTGCCTTCTGCATTTGTACACTGCCTGACAGTAGACAAATAGGGTCCACTGCTGAAGGAAAGAGCTGAAAAAATTTTATTTTGTCTGCCTTCTGTAATGCATGCATGCGTGGCAGCTGCGCACATCTGTCAGCACTCTGGACAGTACTAAGTGGAGAAATTCTACTTGTTACATACCTGTCTCTCTGGTGCAAATTGTAAGGCTATTCAGCCTCGATAAAGAAAACAGATGATTTGAGGTTCAAATCCAACTTAGAGATGTTGTTATAAAGCATGTCAGAATGCAGTTTTCTCAACATTTTGATTAGGAAGATGAAAACTAAACACAAAAGAGTATCATGCATATGTTTATTGAAACAAATGTATCAGTAATGCTTACATATCTAAACTTTTCATGCATATGTTTATTGCAACAAATGTATCAGTAATGCTTACATATCTAAACTTTTATAAGTACCATATATCATTAAGACTGCACATATAACCCCAGGATACTATACGTAAAATGTGTTAAACATGAAAATGAGGTTATGTAGTTTGAAATTCAGCTGCATGGCAAGGATGTGCACAATAGTTTTGTTATAGGTATTTTGATGCAGCACAACTCCTAACTATGTGTGAAGCGTGGCATGTCTTGTGAAGTATGAGAGTAGCAAAATCACATGTGATATACACGGCATCCATCAAATAAAGTGATGAAACAGAAGGGGTGATGAGACAGACAGAGATGGAGAGAAACATAAGAGTTGTGTTTGTGGCACATTTGTGAACATCTTTATGGTGTGCTAGTCTTAGGTGTTTCCTTATTCTTAGTGTTTCCTGCTCTGTACCACACAGGGATTAATGTAGAGATAAAGAAGATGGAGCACAGTAGGAAAAACTAGGAATACATAAGCAGAATAAGGGTGGTGTAATAAGACTTCCTGCTGTGGATAGAATGTCTTTGCAAATGTTTTCTTGCTGCACTATTTAAAAGGCATGTTAATGACATATACACATACATGGAGACAAAGACAGACATCTGTAATTAAATATTTGATAGGAATACAATATGACAATAGGCAAGACATTCACATACATCTGGATAAATAATCAGAGGGAGAGTAAAAACATGTGAAGGACATGAGAATGTTGGTGGGTTAATAACAAATGAAACACACAACCACACACAAACTGTTGGTATGAAAGAAAACATTGCATAATTGTGCAACATACTTCCATATTCAACCATTTGGCAGTATTGCAATAAAGTTTACAGGCAAGATGATTATCTTAAGACACCACACAGGTACTCCTACTTTGTCAAGTTTAAATCCCACAGTCATCATCATCAGCATCATCAATCCTCTTTTTCCCATTTTGCACAAGAGGTTGGGGTGTCATATCACCATCTCTCTCTCTATTCAGTGCCAGCCTCCCACCTTCTTTGACACTTATGCCTGCCCGTCACAGGTCTTCTCTCACACAATACATCCATGTCTTTGCTGGACATCCTTGTTTCCTCTTGCATTATTCTGGTCTGTCTAAGTCTTCTTCACCAGACTGTCTTCTGCTTTTCAGCACGTGTACTTGAACCACCATAATCTCTTTCAGCTTTTTTGCAATTAGAGCTACTTGGCTTCTGTTCTAATGTCCTCATTTCTTCTTTTGCTCCAAAACATGCATCCTTCTACCTGTATCTGGAACTTCGTCTCCATCACCTCTAACTTCCTCAACTATTCTATCTTTACTGCGCAGGTTTCTGAGCCATACAGTAGTACTAGTGATACCACCGTATTGTACACCCTACATTTCAGATTCTTTGTCATTCTTTTGTCATATACGTCACCTCTTACCCTGTGCCAGTTGACTGCAACCCCTCTGATTCTAGCTTTGACTTCTTCATTCAGACATTCCTTCACCTCAGCCACACCTCCCAAATATCTGACGCTATTAACCTGTTCCAATATTTTCCATTCTATTTCCTTTATCGGCTTCTTCTGACTTCCCCATTTGATGCCATAGCAACTATCATATCTGTATTCAGTTTTGCATTCCATTCCACTATCATTTGCTGAAGTTCTTGCTCAGAGTCTGCCTGTAACACCACATCATTGCATGCAGTAACTTTGTTGATCTGTCCCCTCTGACCTGTTTGCTAATGTAGTCCATCACCAGTATGAACAGCAGAGGACTCAGAGCTGAACATTGATGCACACCCACTGCCACTGAGAACCCATCTGTGAGACACTGGGTTCATGTACATAACTTACAGTAATTTTATCAATGTTTATGGGACTTCAAAACGCTACAGGATTGCCAAAATCAGTTTTCTTGGAACCTTGTTGTCTCCAAGTCTAGGAATTCCAGTTGGACTCTATCCTCATCTCTAGCTTCTGTTCAACCATCTGTCTCACTGCAAACATCAGATGCGTTGCATCCTGATCTGAAACTGAACTGCTCATCTTCCATCTTACTTTCAAGTATTCTGTGCATATTTGTTTATCAATCACCCTCTCCAGAACTTTTATGTTCTGTGACAGGGTTGTGGTACCTCTGTGCTGCCCACACTTGTGAAAGCCCTCTTTGTACTTGAACTTGAACTCTGGCACTAGTATGCTTATTCTCCAGTCATTTGAGATATACCTTTCTCTCCACACTGCTATGAGTACCTTGGTAGTAGGCTTCTCCTCTTCTGTCATTGTAGGTTGTGCCTGTGCAGTACAGCTTCTGTGTTTTTTTTTCATTCAAAAGCTACTGGAAGTACTCCTTCCATCTGCCTTTGATGTACTGGAGACCTTGTGGAAGGTGTCTGACTATCATCTTTATCTTTCTGTCTTTGTCTCATAACCTGATATAGCTTCTTTGTGCCATCTAATGAGTCACTTTCCGGAAGCTGGTAGAGTGCCTCTGATGCCTTGTTCTTTGCTATTACACCTCCTTTTCTAGCCTTTTTGTTAGCCAGCTTGTATTCTTTCCTAGCCTGGTTCATCTTTTCTGTCACCCACTTTTTCCTGCATTCCTTTTTCCTTTTGATGACTTTTTGGACAGCTGCATTTTACCATCAGCTTTCCTTATATGCCTTATTTCCATACCTGCCTTGGGTACATATCTGTTCTGTAGTCCTCACACATGCTGTTTTAAGGTGCTGCCATTCTTCTTCAACTCCACCTATTTCCTTTTCTTCTTGAGGTGATAGAGCCCTGAAGAATTCCTTGAACTGTTGTGCTTTCTCTCTCTCTTGTCAACATCTAGGTCTTCAGCATGGTCTCTGTTGCCTTCAGAGCCTTTTCTGTCCACTGCTTGCAGATGATTGTGACAACCAGTGGTTTATCCTGTGGGTAGATTATTTCACTGGGGTGACTTTGGAATTGCTGATTCTACCTTTTTGCCATTTCCTTTCAAGACTGAAGTCTACCTGAGACAGCCTTGGCCAAGCTGTTCTAAGTCTCAGTTTTATACTGAGACCTGGTATACTCCCCCTGCAGCAGCCTATGGTTGTAGCATTTCATGAGAACTGCCACAATAATCCTGGACATTTCAACATCCCACCTTTCTGCTCTAAATGGAGCAACGTCATGTCCTTCACAAGACACATCTGCATAACTCAAGCTAGAACTAGTGTCTGAATTGGTGCCTAATTTAGATCTCACATGTAACAGCCTGTACAGAAAGATGCACAGCCCTGCCAGCTGCATTTGTACAATTGTTAGCATAAAAATTGCTTGACAGATACAGTGGCATTGATTTCATTAAAGAGCATGAAAGGTGTGAATATGACAATGAGATCTGGCCGAGTGTGATACACAAACTAATGGCACACGATTCAATGTTAAACAATGACATGCTGTATGGTGTTTGTTATAATCCTTGTTATTTGGAGGAGAAATGGCATAAGTTGTGATGTATTGGGTTATTAGGATTTAGACAATAGTAAAACTGAGCAATACCACCTGCGAACTGAACCCATCAGAAAAAGAAGGATAAAATGTTAAAATACTAAACTTTGTTTATTTACTGTCAATGTCACAGGGCAGCTTACTATTTACATTGGTAATGAGAGATATACTATTTAAATAATGAATGTAACTCTATTTCACAGATGTCTGGATGTGTTTGACTTTTGATAATCATTGGACTGCATTTGGATGTAAAAGGTAGTATTTATGGTTGTAAATGCATTTCTGATGCACAGTGTTCCATCACCTGAGTAACACATGGTGGTTTATATAATACATTTGTGATGCATGGAGCTGCATCACCTGAGTAACACATGGTGGTTTATATTATACATTTCTGATGCATGGAGCTGCATCACCTGAGTAATACATGATGGTTTATATTATACATTTCTGATGCACAGAGCTGCATCACCTGAGTAACACATGGTGGTTTATATTATACATTTCTGATGCATGGAGCTGCATCACCTGAGTAACACATGGTGGTTTATATTATACATTTCTGATGCATGGAGCTGTATCACCTGAGTAACACATGGCCATTTTTATTATACATTTCTGAAGCATGGAGCTGCATCACCTGAGTAACACATGGTGGTTTATATTATACATTTCTGATGCATGGAGCTACACCATCTGAGTAACACATGGTGGTTTATATTACACATTTCTGATGCATGGAGCTGCATTACCTGAGTAATACATGGTGGTCTATATTATACATTTCTGATGCACGGAGCTGCATTACCTGAGTAACACATGGTGGTTTATATTATACATTTCTGATGCATGAAGCTGCATCACCTGAGTAACACATGGTGGTTGATATTATACATTTCTGATAAACAGAGCTGCATCACCTGAGTAACACATGGTGGTTTATATTATACATTTCTGATGCACGGAGCTGCATCACCTGAGTAACACATGGTGGTTTATATTATACATTTCTGATGCATGAAGCTGCATCACCTGAGTAACACATGGTGGTTGATAATATACATTTCTGATGCACAGAGCTGCATCACCTGAGTAACACATGGTGGTTTATATTATACATTTCTGATGCACAGAGCTGCATCACCTGAGTAACACATGGTGGTTTATATTATACATTTCTGATGCACAGAGCTGCATCACCTGAGTAACACATGGTGGTTTATATTATTCATTTCTGATGCACGGAGCTGCATCACCTTAGTAGTACATGCTGGCTTATGTTACATACATACACACATACTTCACAAGACACACTGTCCAAAACAATGTTATGATATGTGATGGGGCATAATAATTATAACAAAATTGTTGTGCACATCATACCTATGGGAGTGAAATTTAAATTAAGTGCCATCATTGTTATGTCTAACATAATTTATACACACTATATTTGGCTTTTATAGCAAGCATTAATGATACCTTTTTTGCAAGAAACATATATGATAATCATGTGTATTTAGTTTTACATTCCTCATCGAAATTTTGAGGCAAAAGGCATTCGGATACCCTTTGATAAAGCATCTGTACACTGGATTCAAACCCTGCATCATCTGTCATTTCTATCCAAACTCATTGCACTTACACCTGGTACCACAGTGATAGGGAGCTAACAGGTGGAATTGCTTCACTCGGTATCTATACAGAGTACTGATGGCAATCCATCATCTCCAGAATAAAAGGCACTGCAGAAGGTATTCAGATAAACATTTTCACTTTTTTTATTTTGGCTGTGAATCATATTTGCATACAGATGAGCAGTGCACAAATGCAAAAGGTGCAATACAAAATATCAATAAATAAATAAATAAATACATTTGAAAACAATTAAAGGAAATGTAAATAAATGAAAGTGTATATATGATAATGACTAGAGCACGTAGGCATTACAATCACACATTCTTCCTTCTCACATCTCCTTGTCACATCAGAACTTTAACAGGAGTGACACGTTATCAGGACTACAGGTATTGCCAACAAATGGCAAACTGAACAGACAGCAGCTGACATAACATTATTATTTTATACAGTAGATACAATTAATAGTGCCATAATTTCCAGTGAAGTTAAAATATCTATCTGGATTACTACTTGGCAAATGTTTTGAATTCATCCATCATATCTAATACATTTTTCAACATGCCAATGCTTTTTTGTTATCACAGTGTAGACTATTTCCTATTTCAACTCATTCCTACCACATGCTAGTATTACTACTGGGAATATTTGATTTTCCAACAAAAAGAACAACACATTCATATAACAAAATCTGTGTCAATATTAATTCTGACCACCCTCAGTATAAGTATCTGTAAACTGGCCATGAATCCTGCATCACCCATCCTCTTTCTTTAAGCTCATTACAGTTACACCTTGTGCCACAGAAAATGTTAGATAGTATGTGGAATTTCTACACCCAGTACTATCCAGAGTGCTGGCAGCCACAGACTAGCACCAAGCTAGTTTGAGGTAAAGAAAACTCCTGAAATTAAAGTATTCAGTTTTTCCTTCAGCAGAGAACCTTGTTTGTGCTCTGCTGAGTGGTGCACAAATGTAAAACAAACATTACAAAATAACACAATTAAAGGATGTATGTAGCAAGGAGCACTATAGCATTAACATGACACATTCATCCTTTTCACATCTGCTTGCAACACCACAAGTAGCATTTACTTCAGAAATCATTAGGATTTTATGTGATGGCAATTGTTAGGAAAGGGGACACACAGAGAATGACAGTAAGTCATGCTTGGCACAGCTTATACAATAAGTCATGACATGAATGCTTACAGTAAACTGTATTACTGCCATGATAAATAATGAGATATGGATAATTTCTCCAGCATATATGATACATATGTGGGCATTACTCATATTAATGCTTTTCTACTATCACAATTTTCAAAATATTGTATGTACAACATACATAGCAACTATTCTTAATTAAATAATTAATTAATGATTAATTAATTAACCTATTTAATTATTCATTTGGCATTTGTTTACCGGGAATGTCTAACCAGGCCAGAAATTGTACTCTGAAAAGGCTTTTCTGAAAGCCACGGTGCTAGAGAAGTGTTCCTTGCTCTTAATGGTATAAGAGTTTGACATTTTGCTGTTAACTTTTACTGCAGAAGTTATTTTTTTATTTTAATAAATCAGTCTGTGTACTAAACTGAGTGAATTCATCTGGCCTGGAACTTGTGGTGTGAGGTCATTAGCCATATTATTTGTTACATCAATTAGTGTATAATAAATGAGACCTGAGAAAATTCTAATAAGATATTTAAAAGAGATATTACGGAGTACATCATTGGAGACAGGGGAAGTTGAATGCTGTCTTAGGGTGAGAGAGAGGTTTCATATTATGGTTATATAAAGAAGCAAGATTGGAAAAAGAAAGGAGATTATAAGAAGAGTACAGGGTAGGGTGCCTTCGGATAGCTTAGCTGAGCAGGGAGGAAAGAGAAATAGGTAGTGGAAAGGTCTGCATAGGGAAAGTGGATAAGTTAAGGTAGTGGGAAAAACAAAAGAAAGGAGTGGAGTAGGAGACTGGAGAGGGTTGTGAGGTGTGACTTAAATCGACGGGGTGGAAGGAGTGAATCAGGAGATTGCAGAGGGTTGTGAGGTGTGACTTAAATCGACAGGGTGGAAGGAGTGAATCAGGAGATTGGAGAGGGTTGTGAGGTGTGACTTAGATTGAAGGGGTTGAGCGAAGTATAGTAAGTCAAGCCAGGACTGGTACAGGAAGGAGCAGGTTCATGATTTACTAAAGTATTCTTTTAAGGAGCATTTAAGGGTGGGTAGGTTAGAAATAGTTCTGGAGGTTAGAGGTAGGGAGTTCCATTTTTATGCTGCTGAGTATGAGTAGAGGCTTTGTCCAGGGGATTTATTTGGTTTATCCATGTTGAGATGTTGTTTGTCTTGTGTTCTGAGAGTTCTTTTAGAGACATATATACTGATTAAAGGGCAAGAACTGGGCAGCATAATGGTTTCTGTATGATTTTATGTATTGTTATAAGCTGAATGTAGGAGAGCTGGAGGGTGTAGTTCCAGACTGCTAAGTGTATGCAAATCTTTACAGTGATGGGTAAAGGAGGATGAATTATTAGCAAACTTTGCAATTTTGTTGTAGCAGCTTTCAAGCTTGTTTTTTTCATGGATAATTGTGGATCATTAGAACTGGGGCTCCACAGGGTAGGGAGGGCAGAAGTTGGGCTTGGCTAGAGTAATTTTTGTGATGTGGAGGTCAAATTTAAGATTGTCATTTATTATGACACCTAATAATTTTGTATGCTGCACTTATTCAATTTCAATGTCATTTACCAAAATGATTTTCAAAAGATACTTTGTTAGAGGTGTGAGTTTTTGAGGTAAACAGGAGGAGGCGTTTTTTTTTTTTTTTTTTCCTGGGGGGGGGGGGGTTCAATAAAAGTTTGGCTCTTGTAAGCCAGGTTTCAAAGGAGATGACTGCTTGTTGAGTGATTTCTTGGAGATGAGTTAAGGTGTTTGATGAGCAGATGATGGTAGAGTCATCTGCATATTGAATCAAAGTGCTTTCACAAAAAGATGAATGTAGGTTATTGATATAAATATAGAATAGTAGAGAGCTAAGGATGGATCCTTGTGGGACTCCTGTGGAAGTGGGAACATATGCAGATATGGACCATTGCCATTTTACAGCTTGTTGTCTTTTGACAATGTAGCTAGAGAAGCATTGACTAGATAGAGATGATAGACACAGGGTGGGAAATTGATTGTGGAGTTTAGTCTGCGAGAGCATGTCAAAGGTTTTTGATAGATCTATAAGTACTGTGGATTCAAGTTTATTAAAGCAGTGGGCTTTATTGACAGTGTCTGTAAATGATAGTAATGCAATGGAGGTGCTGCGGTCTGGCTGAAATCCATGTTGTGTATGGATAATTAGCCTATGTTGCAAGAGATAGTAGAGGAATTATTGATTTATGCATCTTTTAAGGATTGTAGAGACGGGAGTCAGTATGGCTATGGGATGGAAATTTGTAATGTCAGTGGAATTACCTCCTTTATTTAATGGCAGATTTAATTACTGGTTAATTGATTTTGTTTTTTTTTTGATTGGTAACTAGTATAAAAGGAGGGATGATTGTTTTTAGCAGCATTCTGGAGATGTCCATTTTATAGGAATGAAAGCACTTAATGCTTTAATAAAGGTTGCTGTTTGCTGTGTTCACCGTGGACTCCTTTATCTGTTCTTAGTTGTTTTTATTGCTGCTTTTGTTCCTTTATGTAAGGAGGTAATATGTGTCATTTTCCATAAGTCAGGGACAGAGGATCTGTAACTAAGAATGTTAGCTGCAGCTAGATTTAGGTATTCCAGGGGAAGGTTGCTGGCTGAAAAATAAGGTTTTAGTTTATGTAAAAGCTTTGCTATAAGAGCTATAGAAACTGGTTGAAAGGTAAAGAGGGTGGGTTTATCTAAGTTGCACTCAGATGAGTTTTGTGAAAGAGCTGTACTAGTGTCTAAGGCAGGGGAAGTTAGCTTTGTGGAAAGTGGTGTGTTAGATGAGTCTGAGGTTAAGTTGGCTATGCATTCTATGAAATATGCATTGAAATAGGTAGCTGTTTAAAGACAGGGAATGTCTGAGTATGGGCTGTGATCCTTTTTCTACTTCAAAGGATGAGAGAGGAAATGGAGGACCAGAATTTTTAGGGTCTTGTACATGAGTATAAGAAGACTTTTTATCTTTATCAATTTGTTTTTGACTTGATTTTGTAGCTGTCTGAGTAGTTGCTAATTTTTGTAATTTTTATACTTTAAGCATATAAAAGGCAGCACAACTTGAGTAAACAGTGTCTGTGTTAAAAACAGAAATACAATCGTAATCAAATGAATATGGACACTATAGCATGGCGGAAAATTAAAATAAAATAATTTACTATAAATAAAACAGTAATAACAGAGGTAAGCGGTTTCATGATAAAATATCACTTCATCAGATCATAATAAGCAGAATCATACACTAACAAAACATATGTATAGATATGACTATTTATACATAAGATGTGTCAGTGTATGATTTTTCTTCTTTTTATTATATGTACTCTGCTGAAATTGAATGGCCAGTTATAATTGATTTGACTTGATTGGTCTTTGCTATTATAAATTTGTAAGAAGCTTGTCATTGGGCTAAGGTCTGATGAAGCGGTATTTTATCATGAAAGCACTTACCTCTGTTACTGTGCTACTGTTTTATTCATATGAAATTATTTTATTTTATTTTTCTGCTGTGCTTCAGTGTCTGTATTCTTTTGATTATGATTGTATTTTTATACCTTTGCCAGTTAATCCATGCTTTGTCTCTGTCTCTCATAAGGAGTCTGCACTGGCTGTTGAACCATGGGGTATGGCTATTTTTAATCCTTTTTGTACACTGTGGAGCTACAGTGTTAAGAATATTTAAAATTGCTGCATTGAAGTATTCAGCTGCATCATTTAATGGTGAGTCTTTTTAGAATGGACAAATTAATTGCTTTCTGAGTTTCAGTGAGAGACTCTTTGGAGAAACTGGTAAGAATAGAGGTTCTTTTGAGCTTAAATTCCTTTGTCAGCTGTGTAGTATTCCTATGGCTATAAGCTGGCAGGTGGTTACTTAGTGTATCAGGGAGGGTACTTCAGGGTGTAAAATGAGATAGGTTGGTTACCAGAATCCAGTCCAGGATAGATCGTTGGGAGTTATTTTTGCCATATCTTGTTGGTGCATTAAGTTGAGTGAATCCAAAGAGGTTCATGATGTTCATTGACGAATTTGCAGATCAGGAGTGTCTGTCAATGTTTACATCACTCAGAAGCAAAATTTCATTTGTGACTGTATTTGCTCAACACGATAGTATTTTTCCAATATTGGAATGTTCTGTCCTGGGGGAATATATAACACAGCAATCCATATGCTCTTGACTCTCTTAAATTTTAGGAATAAGATTAGAATTTCTGTTTTTCCAAATTATGGGATTGTGCATGTCTATGGAGTTATTGTGAACATATATGGGAAGATTATAGCTATTCCACATGCTTTTTATGGGGTCTACTGAGCCTAATGATATTATAACCATAAGATAGTATTTCAACATCTTTTACTTCAGGTTTTAGCCATGTCTCTGCTGTGGCTGGAATATTTGGGTTGTACTGAGTCATCCATATATGAAAATCTGTGATTTTGTTGCATATACATCTAAGGTTTAGAGTGACTGTTTTTAAATTTTAGGGTGCATTCTGTGGTTTGTGGTTTTGTTGGGACATGAGTTGGGATGGATGTCATCACATTGTTGTATGGTGAAGAAACAAGGTTTGTTTATTATGGCATTTTTAGTGATGAGTAGAAGTATTACCTTGACACTGGGACTGACATTTTTTAGTATTTTTGGATCACAACAGTGGAGTGAAGTTATGCGAAATGAGCTTAAAGAGCTTTATGAATAGCTAGTGAGAAGATGGTTGATTGGTGAGGCAGAAGTAATGGTTGTGGTGTGGTTATTTGTTACTTCTTCTGGTGGTGATGTTAGGAATGAGAGGAGGAGGATGAATAAGGTGATACAGGAGGGGAATAGTATGATTAGTACAGAAAAATCAAGTAGTATGGTGAGGTGAGTTAATGTACATCAGTAATAATGTGGAGAATAGGTAGGTTTTGATGGGGTGGGAGCAGAGTGAGATATGAGAAGTGGATGGGGAGGATATAATGAGAACAGTTTGTGATTGTACAGTGCAGTTAGGCACAGGAGAGGAGGATGAGTAGATGAGGTGGAGTAAGAGTGGTATACGTTTAGATGTAGTAGGGTGGGTAGGAATTTGGGGTAGCATAGCATAATATGTTAAGTGATGTATGTTTTTATGAATCTATTGATTTGAAAAAAGTACATTAACAATATGAGAAGGTCAAAGGGATGCTTGATGACTTGTTGAAAAGTGGCAACATTGATTTTAATTTGTATAAATTCTTAATTGTAGAACATCCATTAATTCCATGTATACATGGGCTTCCAAAGATTCATAAGGATGAAGTGCATCCCCCCATGAGGCCTATAGTTTCAGGGAACAAGTGGCTGATTCAACCCTTTTCTCTGTATGTGAAAAAGAATACTAACCCGATTCTTAATAAGAATATCTATATTAAAGGAAGCAACAATTTTTTGACAGATTTATATGCTTTTAGTGCACAGAATTTGAATAATAGTGACTATTTCTTTGTTACTCTTGATGTACAGTCACTATTTACTGTCATCCTCAATTATGAAGGAGGGATGTCAGTACACAGGTACTTGCATAAACATAGTGACTATGATGCCAATAAGACTGATCTGATATGTTTGTTTTTGGAGACATTACTTGAAAATAATGTGTTCACGTTCAATGACAACTTGTATTTACAACGTGATGGTGTAGCTATGGGCACTTCTTGTGCCAATAGCTATGCCAACATGTTTATGGCAACCTGGGAGGAGGAGGTGTTGTTTAAGATGAATTTTTTCTTTGAATTCATTCCAGTTTATCGACGTTTTGTCGAAGATCTTTTTCTTATTTGGAATGGATCTCTTACCACTTTTGACTTGTTTTTACAGAATTTAAATGCTGGTTTTGAAGATCTGAAATTTACTATGAACAGGTGTCAAGATAGTATAGATTACTTGGATGTATTCATACAGAGAGGGAGAGATTGTAATATAAATACAGGAGTCTATAAAAAGAGCTGTTATAAGAACACCTTGTTACATCGAACAAGCATGCATCCGTCCAATAGCTTCAGGAATGTCACAAGAGGACAGCGTATGAGGGTGTCGAGGCTAAATGCCACAGATGAAGGTTACAAAGAGGAACTTTGTAACCTTAAAGATACGTTAATACATTGGTGTTATGGTCGAGATGAGATTAGACGTAACTTGAATGGCTTGGATGATCTGAGGATAAGTAGGGCTAGACCCTAATATTTCATGCCTGTGGGTAGACATGAAGTGATGGAAACTTGACATATGAATGATAAACTTATGTTACCGATTTATTTCACCAATGATGTTAATGAGATTATGAATATTATTAAGAAATATTGGAGAATACTTACCACTGACCCTGATCTTAGGGAAGTGGTGGGAGAAAAACACAAATTTATTTATAAGAATAAACGTAACCTTAAATCAATTTTATGTCAACAGCCTAACAACAATAATGATTGCACTTTAACTTATTGCACTTTTCCTTGTAGTAATTGTAACATTTGCACATACATAGATAGTAGTGGTTCTTTTACACATCCATATACTAGATGGAGTTTTAAGTTTCAGCTAATCACTAATTGTAAAACCATGAATGTGGTATACCTTGCTGTATGCGAGACATGTAGATCATTTTATGTTGGTAAGACCAACCGTTCCCTCAGGGATCATATGAGGGAACATTTATACAGCATTAGAATAAACTATGATAAAAATGCTTTGGCGAAACACGTCAATACATTGGGGAAGAACTACATTTTTAAGTTTATGGTTATAGATGTAGTAGTTCCTAATATAAGAGAGGGAGATATTAGTAACACAACAGAAAGTAGAGAACGACGTTTGATTCTAACACTGAGAGCAGACAGAGGTAAAGGGCTGAATGAGAGGGATAGTATTAAGCCATTTCTGAAGAATAGAAAATTATCTATTAAAAAGTAACATGCATATTAGTTATACATGTTTATATGTTTATGATGGTTTTAATATGTTTAGATAGATTTATTTTATTAGTTGCATATTTTTTTATTTTCTATATTTCTTATATTGTGTATATATTTGCAGGTCATTTTTATAAATAATATTTTTGTAGTAATATAGTCATGTGATAATGAGTTGCAAATTGATTGGAGGGATTTTAATATAAATTTGACCACTTGCAACAATGTATTATGGTCTGATGAAGTTCATGTGAAAGCGCTAACCATTGTATGAATAAATACTATTTTATTTGGACTGTTGGTATCTGCATGGTCAGTCTGAGAGCCCTGGAATCTACGTGTACTTTTGTTTGAAATTTTCTCTACCTGGGCTACTTGGCGTTCACTCTCCTTGGTATAGCTTTTATTGTCTTTATTTTTCTAATTTAATGTTGACATATGCCATGTATGCCAGTTATTTCTTTTCATTACAAATTTTTATAAAGAATAGTACAGGATGTTACAATGTAAGAGTTTTCTTTCCCCTGGGAATATGATCAATTATTGCAGAAGACTGTAGTATCAGTTCTTAGCAAGGTTGGGGGGTTACATGTGTAGCCCACAAATGGTGTTAGGCTTGTGATATCTATCCACTTGCTGTCCACGCCAGTGGAAATCCCAGTGAAAAAGTGTCCTCTATTTGCACTTGTACTTTGAGAATTATTACTGTTATTGATAATACTGCAAAGTATTGCACAGTTACACAACTGTTGTCCTCATTACAGAACTCTAAGCAAATTGTTAATTTTATGATTTTTTGAGGGGGGGGGGCTGTCTTAAATTGTGTGCACTCATAGGGAGCATTACTTTTTAAATTGTTGTGTATATGATGGATGCATACATTCATGCATATCTGAGTTCACAACAATCATTTTTATTTTATAAAGTTTTGTTTGTGTTTGTTTTTTGTTTGTTTGTTTCATGTCATTGAGTATTATGGCATCCAAGATATCTGTACCATTCCAGCCACTATGCAGTGATGCAGAGAATGAGGTAATTATCCAGCCATTCCTTTGCCATGGCCCTTACCTGCTTGGGAGAGGAAGAGTTAAAAAGTCTGCCTGAGACAGGATCTGGCTGGTGCGACCCTTGCCCTCCTGCCTGCTGACACACACTATGCAAATGCGGATGACTGTGGTTTATGTTAAATCAGTGAATGCTTAAAATAGCGAAACCTGATTTATTGACCCTTTAAGAGCAAAAGCTGACAATCTCGAAGACAAGGAACAGCGATTTTTTTCCCAGGGGAAAAACAATCGTTGTTCCACAAAAATAAAAGTTCAAAACACAAAATAAAGTGGGTGGCTTCACCCCCACACCCTACTTAAATATACCAACTCTGAGATCGCACCATAGTGGAGGAAATGGCAAAGTCCCAAAAACGGCTCAGCGATTTTTTTCCCTGGGAAAAAAAATCACTGTTCCATGTCTTTGGGATTGCCAGCGTTCGCTCTTAAAGGGTCGATAAATTACTCGTTCACTATTTTAAGCATTCACTAATTTAATATAGACCCGATGACTGTGTCCTGTCCTTTGCACATGTCTTTGTGACTTAGGGTTGCATATATGTCTGATGCACACAGTGTATAGGTAAATCTTGCTATGTTGCTCACTCACAAGCTTGTTTTTATGAATATGTATTACAGAGGAAATGTTATGATTTCTTTTTTCCTACTCTGTTCTAAATGATTGATTATTTCAGTTACTGTTTTAAGTAATGCACTCAAAGCAGTAGATATTTCAGTTTTGCTTATTTTTATACTTGTAAAATGATAACATCATTAACCTATTCACTAGTTCATATACAATGGTCTACTGGCAGGCTTGATGCATAGTATTGGGTAAAATCTATAGCTGAATATTGCAAATATATATATATATATATATATATATATATATAAATATATATATATGTGTGTGTGTGTGTGTGTGTATATATATATATGGATTCACTTCATAACATTGAAATATCAAAATACTGAAACTCAAAACACTGAAACCAAAATACTGAAACTTCAAAATCTTGAAAACTCAAAATACTGAAAACACATATTATGCGTAAACTCAGCTTAAACAACATAAATCATAGCAATTTCTACCAAATATATGCAGGGGGCAAGCCCCCCTGCACCCCCCACGTGGGGGCTGCACCCCCCACATCACCTGCTAATTATATATCTATCTACCCCAAGATTGCACTTAACTACACTATGTGCAATCTTGGAGTTGATATATTTAATTAGCAGGGGGTGTGGGGGGCGCAGCCCCCCACATGGGGGGTGCAGGGGGGCTTGCCCCCCTGCATATATTTGGTAGAAATTGCTATGATTTATGTTGTTTAAGCTGAGTTTACGCATAATATGTGCTTTCAGTATTTTGAGTTTCAGTGTTTTGAGTATTCAGTATTTTGAGCTTTCAGTATTTTGGTCTTCAGTATTATGAAGTTTTGTCATTTTCAGTATTTTGAAGTTTCAGTATTTTGAGTTTTCAAGATTTTGAAGTTTCAGTATTTTGGTTTCAGTGTTTTGAGTTTCAGTATTTTGATATTTCAATGTTATGAAGTGAATCCATATCTATACATATATATATGTGTGTGTGTGTGTGTGTGTGTGTGTGTGTGTGTGTGTGTGTGTATGGATATATATATATATATATATATATATATATATATATATATATATATATATATATATATATATACACATATATATATATACATTTTATATACTTGTGGTTCTCCCTCAGACTCCTCATCTGTTTCTGCTGCAGCTGCTGGCCCTACCTGTGGTCCTTGAGACTGTGGCTATGTGCTGTCCTTATTGAAGCTGTTTCTTGAGAATTATATTGTGCAACATGACACAGTCTGTGAGTATTTGAGCAAAGATGGCAGGGTCATATTGCAGGGAACCTCCTGATGTGTCTATTCATCAGAAACTTGATTTGAACATGCCAAATACACATTTTATGATATTCTTAGTTTGAGCATGGGCATCACTGGATCCTTTCTCAGTAGGATTGTGTGGATATCTCATGGATGTCATAAGCCAAGGTTGCAGTGCATAACCTGCATAGCCCACTAGGTCACCTTGTGAAAAGTCATTCCTAGAAAACCTTGTATACAGATGACGTGTGCCATATGCGTGAGTTGTGAAAACTGCTTGGGTTGCCTCCACAGACATTGTAGGTGATCCCTTGGGCATTACAGACAACCCAACAGTTTAGAGAGGGGTATCCCTTCCTGTTAAAGGAGAACCGCACCCACAGACTTAAAAACATGTTTATTTCATCATAGTTTGGTGTTTCCTACATTTTAACACCACTTGGGACTATTTAGAGCTTTTTAGAAATTTTTATACACAATTTCTGAATCTAACCACATGGGGTCTGGCATCTTGAAATAATTCTGATTGTCTAGTCTGCCTCTAAGTATCCTAGAATGCATTGGTTGTCTCCAAAAAATTGCATCATGTCTGCCATTTTTTCCCTAAGGCTCCTGTCAGTGCAGTGATTTTACAGGCAATCACTGCTGTGTTATAGTCACCTACTTTTGGTTAAAATTGTATCGTTTTTCAATGACTACTTCAAACACAAGCAGTGCAAATGCTACAGAACAGAATTGAAAAGTGCATTTTATTGCTCTTTCATCTTAGAAATGCATACTTGATTTCTTTTGTGAAGGCTGGAATCTAGTTCTTCAAGGTATCTCCCCTCCCCCTTCACACCTACCTTCCCTAGCTGTCAAGGCCTATGGGTAATTTGACCCATTATCTGCATGTGATTGACAGCTCACAGCAGGTGACCAGACTAATTTACTGTTTTCTTGTCAGCCTTTTCTTCCTTACAATGGGAGACATTTTTTGTTGCACTCCTCCTGTCAAATTTAGAACCAAGTTCCATAGCATTAGGAATAATCATTGCTTTGCAAAGCATCAAACTTCTACTTATTTTCCCTTCCTGCTTGGTTAAATAGCTAATAAATGATACAATATAAACACACACACACTCTCGCCCCTGGCTTGCATTCACACACACTTGCTCCTTGTTTGCCTTCACACACACACACACACACACACACACACACACACACACACACACACACACACACACACACACACACACACACACACACACACACTTGCCCTTTGCTTGCATTCACACACACACTTGCCCTTTGCTTGCATTCACACACACACACACACACACACACACACACACACACACACACACACACACACACACACACACACACACACACTTTCCCTTGCTTGCATTCACACACACACACACACACACACACACACATACACACACACAAACATGCTCATACTTGCCCCTTACTTGCATTCACACACACACACACACACACACACACACACACACACACACACACTTGCCCCTTGCTTGCATTCACACACTTACACACATACACACACACACAAATACACACAAACACACACACTTGCACCTTGCTTGCATTCACACACACACTTGCCATTTGCTTGCATTCAGGCATACACACACACACACACACACACACACACACACACACTTGCCCCTTGCTTGCATTCACACACACACTTGCCCTTGCTTGCATTCACACACACACACACACACACACACACACACACACACACACACACACACACACACACACACACACACACACTTGCCTCTGGCTTGCATTCACACACACACACTTGCCCCTGGTTTGCATTCACACATGCACACACACACACACACACACACACACACACACACACACACACACACACACACACACACACACACTTGCCCTTTGCTTGCATACACACACACACACACACACACACACACACACACACACACACACACACACACACAAACACACTTGCCCCTTGCTTACATTCACACACACACACACACACACACACACACACACACACACACACTTGACCCTTGCTTGCATTCAGACACACACTTGCCCTTTGCTTGCATTCACACACACTTTCCCCTTGCTTGCCACACACACACACACACACACACACACACACACACACACACACACACACACACACACACATGCTTGCCCATTGCTTGCATACACACACACACACACACTTGCCCCTTGCTTGCATTCACACACACACACACGCGCACACACACACACACACACACACACACACACACACACACACACACACACACACACACACACTTGCCCCTTTGCTCTACAAAGATGTAAACTTGGATTCAATCGCAGCTATTGCCATGCATGCATGCCCAGCAAAGACAGCTACTTAGCACTTGCCATTATAGTTTGATAAAGAGATTTATTATAAAATGATTACTGGCTTCAAAAATGTAGCCTCCCAAATCCCAGAACTGGCAACTCTTTCAAAAGATTTCACATAAATCTGTTATAGACAATCAACAGAAGTGAGACTTTTGTTCACCCTTATAGGGTGTAGGGGGCTGGGCAAGGCAGCTCTGACATCACAATGTGGGAGGTCCACTGGCTCTTCTACAGAGCATGCAAATCAGGCAGTGCTTACATCACTTTGGGGGAGGAAACGTCCCTGTAACTACAGTAAGAGCTCTGGCAGATGTGACATCATCATTTAAGAACCAGCTAGAGGATTTTCAACTTGGTTTTCAAAGTGAAAGTAAAACAGTACGGAAAGGTAGCAAGCCTTTAAGGTAAAACAGTTGAGTGGATTTCTTTTTAAAGTTGCAGTTCTGATTTTTTGAGGCTGTATCAACTAATAGGGACTAAAAGAGACAGCAGTTTGAAAAATCTGCTTGAATATCCCGTTGTTGTCCTTTAACTAATTCCCTCCAATGGAGCACTGGAAGTTTGCACTGCAACTTCCCATGGGCAGAGCCTAAGTTTTTTAATAGAATAAAATTATCTCTTCACATTTGAAACATGTTCATATCTCTGGACCCATACAGGTTATTAAAAAGTGTAAGAGTTCAAACTTTTCAGCATAAACTATTTTATAGTGGTACTACACTTTTGGTTGTAGATTTTAAACAGGATTTTACAAGTCACGTTAAATACAGTAACTACTGAGTTCATAATATTTTGTAAACAGCTTACAATATCTCAGCAACCACTCAAGTTACATATATAATGCCATCAGTGTGTGTTTATTCAGCTTAGTGTTTTCATATTAGGCAAAGCAGTTCTGTCTGTGCTACTTGGTTGTTGAGATATTTAGAAAAAGATGAAATTTACAACAATGGAAATAAATATCACATGATCAATAATTAATATCTCTTTACCTGCACTAAACAGAGGTCAAATCTCAATACAATTGTGCTTACCAACGTGGAAGCTTTAAAGTGAAATCTTTTAATACTTTGTATGTTACATGATTTTGGAAATATTAATGCAAATATGAACAAGCAATGTCTGATGCCCAGAGGAGTCAGTAGGATGTAACTGCACAAACACCTGGAGGTATCACTTGCCTCTAATGAGTTAATGTAAGTACTTCCTTGTTCAACATGGGGGGGCTTTTACTTTTATGTGTTTGCAATCTATGGTCCTCAAAACTTTTGGTAAGTCTGTTATTGCATGAAAGTCCTGCATAGTTCTTGCTCTCTCTTCTGGGATGCAGGGAAAACAAATATGATCACTTGCATGTTGTAGTACTGCATTTAGAAACTGATGCAGTACTCTAGAGGCTGAAGACTGTGACACCTCTAATATATCCCTAGTGGGCCTCTTGAAAATACCAGTAGCCTGTATATGTAATGCCTGCCCCTGAGATGGGGCAACAGAGTTTGTGTAGTTCCAGTAGTGTTTCTCTGTCCACTCTGTATTGCTGTACAATTTCTATGTCGTGCAGCCCATGATAAGTCAAATATGGTATAAACACTCTTCTTCTTCTTGGCCAAGGCCTGGCAGCAGAATTCAAGCCTGTTTCACATACACATGAAGGAAAGCAGCAGCAACTCCTAACATTTTTTCTTAAGTGTAATTGTGCCTGTATTCCAAAACATTTTAGAGTTCAGGGCAACGGGCTGCACTGAGTACACATGATTGCTTTCTAGCTTCCTGAATTGCTCTGCCAATTTGAATTGATTAATTAGCATGTAATTCTGCATGTAATTCAGCTAGTTATGCCTTCATTAAAATACTTTGCCATTTGCCTTTGTTTTGTGTTTTATGAATACCAAATAGCACGCTATCATGTGAGTGGCACAACATGCACACAATAGCTACAGTAAGTGTAGGTGTTCATGAATCTAACCCAATAAATAAATAAATTTATTTTGCCTAACATACAAGGCCATGTCAAACCCAGATTTGATGAATATGCTTCACCTCAAAAAATCTAGATCCGTCAGAGCCACAAGGGCGGGAGACTTAAACCTCGACATGGCTATTAATAGGACGTGCTGGAGGGATAGATTCATCACCCAAAGACTCCCTATGCTGTGGAATAAAATCCCGGTATATGTGAGGCAGAGCACCTCGCTGGCCTTGTTCAAGAGAAATCTTGACCAATGGATGGGAGATCGCAGATATACCCCAGGGATTACCTCAGTGTCACTGCTCAACAGAGGCACAGCAAAATAATGGGTATAGTTCCCCATACTAAAGGGGTGGCGTAAGCCACAAAACTATGGGCTAGGCTTGTAAATGCCCTCGGGCAGATAGCCTAGTATGAACCTATGAACCTATGAACCTATAAATAAATGCAAATGACTTGCAGGGGTCCACTTGAATCCCAGAATACCTTTATTGTCCTACCACTGGAATTGGGATGTTTGAGTTATCTACTGTTGTGAAAGGGTAATATTTTTAAACTTTAGTGATATGGTAATAAGATTAGGCTTGATTTTTGGGCCATTTATTAGCCTATTGTTTAATGTCCAGGTGCAGAGTTTGGAATACTCTAGTTGGGTTGATTGGTTTAGTTCTGTATTAGTTTTCTTTGATGTTATAAACAAGATATCATCTGCATGCATTATCATGTTAAGATGTGACAGGTCATATCTTAAGTCAGTGGTAAATAATGAAGATAGTGTCCCTAAGGAACAGCCCTGGAGACCCAGTGTTAAGTGCAGTAATAGCTGAGAGAATATTATTTGCAGAGACTTGGAATCTCTTATATTCTAGTGATGTTTAAAGCAATGTATGGTGTTGGACCTGAAGTTAAGTGTTTAATCTTTCTGAGTAGAAAGGAATGATTAACTGTTTCACACTCCTTTATTATATCAAAAAAAAAAAAAATAAAACAGTAGTGAGAAGACCATTATTCATATTATTGTAAAATTTATTGGTGGCATTTATTTAGCTAATCGCTTTACAAAACCCATGCTTTTGATCACAAAAAGACTACATTTGTTTATATGCTAAAAACTGTGTGTGTGTGTGTGTGTGTGTGTGTGTGTGTGTGTGTGTGTGTGTGTGTGTGTGTGTGTAGGATTTTTTCACTGATCTTTGTTACTGAGCATAGGATTGATATTGATCTGTAATATCTATATTCTTTTAGTGATGATGCATTTAGAAGTCCTCTCTGTAAGCAATAGCTTACAATAGAGTGTTTAGTGAGAAAACTATAGTGGAAATGAGGGAAGCATGTATATATGAGTCAGCGGCCTGGCTACTGGTGGAACAGCCGTACAAAATAATGCAAGCATTTGATGATACCAAGGTTCGAAGGTTAATCCTTTGTTTCTTTAACTGCTATTCCTTTCAAGGATGGAGCCAGGTATACTCTTTATATTCTAAAAAGTAAATTTTTTTTCTGAACCTATTAGAATCATTGGGGCTTTATCAAGCCATATGATGTCTATAACCAACTAGATTAGTTATTCTAAAAACATGTATATAGCTTGCTTACAGAGAGGACTGCAAATCTAAAAACAATACCTGTAATAGTTTTTGACCAAACAGTTGCAAATGTTACACTCATTAAGTTTGGAGTGGGGTGGGGCAACAGCTCAAGTGATATGACGGCTTTTTAAATACCAGGTAGATTAGGGGGAGCAAAAAGCATCTGTGAGAACAAAATGGAATTCACTTGCTACACGTCTGATTTTTCTGAAATAAAAGGTTGTTTAGTAGCTAGCAAGGAGATATTGCTCAGAAAGATTGCTTGTGTTATTATCTTGTTGAGTAGAGAGTGTCTTTTCTAAACTATAACTAGAATTTAGAAAGAATTTCTGTAGTTTTGTGCAGACTTAAAACTTGCATCATTGTCGCCAATGTTCTGTAGTTTAGAAGTTGTATTTGTTATTTGCCCAATTGCTTAATGACTTCCAGGAATGTTTTTGAGAGCAAGTAATATATTCCTACAACTTCTGATATAAGAGACATTGGCACAGTTAGCAGCTGTTCTAATTTACTTCCGCCGTTCCAGATTTATTTGATGTGCTTGTTTATTGTTAGGGTCCTGCTTACACTTTTTGCAGGCTGCTTCCCTTAGGATTATTTTTTATTCATTTTTTTTCTTTTTATGATCAGAGGTTATCTGTGGCCAGAACTGTCCTCTTTGAGTATGTGGAAAGGATTTGCTTGTATATGCTCTAATGTATTTGTAAATTAATTAGGACAATATCTGGATTTGTCACATTACAGAGAGTTGACCAGTCAATGATGTGAAATAATGTACTAAGCAATTCTTGTTTGCTTTCAGCTATTGTCCTGCTAGTAATTATTTGGTTTGGTAGCTTTTGTGTTTAAAAGGGTCTTTAAGAAAGTATGAGGCAATAATATCTTAAGGAGGTGGGTAATGCTTCAACTTAGGTATACCTATTTTTGTTATTTGTAAAGATTAACTCCAATAATTAATCATTTCCTATGTGTTGGTTTGGCCATTTAGGGTGACTCACTATTTGTGTTAAACCTGTCTGTTGAAGGGTTCCGCTAAGGTATGTTTGGTATCCATGTTATTTATGTTGACATTGCTTAAAGTAAAGTTGTTGTGGTCATACCATTTGGTAATATGTCATTTAGGGTATCCTATAATGTAGAGATGTTGGTGGCTGGGGTAGGAATATATGCACTGAAAAAATGGAGATGAGCATGATGTCACTGATTCATAAGTTCATAGGCTACTGAGCTGTGTGGATCTTAAGAACCCTATACTTATATTCCCCAGAAGTTTTTATAGCCCTTATATTTTGTGTTTGAATAACCCAGAGGTGGGTAAAATAAGGATATGCTGAGAAATTTACTTGTTGCCCCATCCATGAGGCATGTGGCTGATAAATGGTTTCATCAAAGCATAAATACTTATCCCTCCAACATTTCCTATTTATGCTGAAAAATGGATTGAGATCCTTTGAGAGGGTGTTTACCATTGGACTTGCAAGGCAGGGATGTGAGATAGTCTTCATAGTTTTTTCCTGTTTTTAGGTCTTTGACTTTTTTTTTAGTAAAAACTTTGTGGTCATTAGAGTTGTGACAGACATTTGGTTAGGTACATATTGATAGGGGCATTATATTTCATGATCAGCCTAATGAGAGATAAGTACAGTATTATATCCATGGACCTGCATGTTATAACTTTAGATATAAGCTGTGTGATGAAAAGGACTTCCTTACAATAGTGGATGCATAAAAGTGATCAAAGGACAGTCAGTAGTTGATATAGATTTCCAGGTCCTTGACTACAGGATTAACTATCAGGATTGTGCTCTCAATGTGATACATGGAAAGTCACACTTGCTGAAGGATACTGTTGTACAGTTCTTGGTATTTAGCTTTCACCCACAGTTTTGACACCAGCTATTTGTTTTTGAAAGACACCTTGAGGATCTTGGTTCCTCTGGGGAGTTTATGATGGAATCAAGTTTACAGTCATCTGCAGTCTTGGACAGCCATAAACCCATAACAACTGCTTTGATTATTAAGAAGTACTTTACAAAGAGGAATGGCCAAAGACTGAACCTTGGGGTACACCACTAGTGAAAGGTCTTGTGGAGGTGTTAGACTCACCCACCCCAATTTCCTGGAACCTATTTGTGAGCCCATTTGCTTTCCAATAAGTTACATAAGGACTTACATTTAGTTGTGAGAGTTTATCAATGAGACATGAAAGTGGAATGGTGTTCAATGGCTTAGTGAGGTCTAGATGCAGGGTTTGTACTGATTCCCTTCATGCATTGCTTCAGTAACATTCTTGAAGAAGTTGACAAAGTTAAGTAAGCAGGATTTAGTGTTAACAAACCAGAATGGGCTTGGCTCAAGAGACTGCAGTTTGCCTATATCCTTATTTATTAATTCATTAATGAGGCTTTCCATAACCTTACAGAACAGACTGGTCAGGTGTATGGGTTTGTAACTACCTGAGTCTACTGACTCCCTACAATTGTGCAAGGGGATAACTATTGCTGTCCTCCATTCTTCCAACATGAAGCCTGTTTGGATGCTGCTACTGAATATACTCTGTAAGTGGTCTGCCATGTCCTGTTTCAGGGTGACCAGTAAACAGCCCAGTATGCTGTGTGGCCCCATGGGAATACTATTCTTGGCCTTGAACCTTGCCTTGAGGGCTTACTCTTGGGACATTTAAGGGAGTTCAGATGCAGGTATGTTTTCTGGGAAAATAGGAGGGGAGGGGGATAAAGTTTAAACTACATTTGTCCACTAGTAGACTGGCTATTTTCTGGGTTTGAGTGTACAATCGTATTTACTATTATCTACTTGCATTGCTGGATATTGTTTCTGAGGTTTATAGCATAGCTCAAGAAGCTTGTGTGGTTATACTTAACCTCTCCAACTATTGTTACCACATATCTGCCTTTGGTTGACTTTATCTGGGTCCAGGTTCCTGTTAAATTTAGTAAGAGCATTTGTAGTAGCTTGAGGGCTAAATTGATGTTTGCATGAGACAGTTTTTTTTTCTATTATGCAGCCTGTTTATGGCTGAGTTCCATCACAGGAATTTATTTTTAAATCCGTCATTGCATTTACTCTGGAGGGGAACAACTGCATCCATGTAGCTATTTACATGAACATAGAATTTGGCAGCAAAGGATTCTACATACTCAGTGGGGTCATTGGACTGAAATGTGATTTTGAATTTAATGAGGTCATTGTTCAGTTTTATTAGATTAGCCATAGCATAATCTCTGAAGAGAGAGGAACTGACAGAAGTTTCTGGAGTCACTTTAATAGTGAATGTGACTAATTTATGTTCTGGCAGGAAGTGACAATTGGTGGGGAGCAAAGCTGTCCATATTGGTAAGGACCAGTTCCAGGATTTCACTGTCCCAGTTGGGGAATGAACTAACTGGTCCAGTGAGTTTATATTGGTGAAGTCCAGAAATTTCTCGGCATACATGTTTAAGGATATGTAAGTGTCCCAGTTAATGGAGGAGTGGTTGAAGTCTCCTAGGAGAATGGTGTTTTATATAATGCATAGGGACTCCATACTGGTCAGGTAGGAAGTATGGGCTAAGGGGGGCATAAAGGGGTGTACTATAGTTAGCTATGATATGATTAGTGGTTTTGTTAATGGCATGTTTGACATGAGGGAGTTCCTAGTTTCTATTTGTCTAATGAGTACAGAGGTTTTTTTTTAAGAATATGGAGGCATCACCACATTTAGTGTGTTCATCTAATATGGTGGGCCTGAACATGTAGTTGGCACTAAAGTCCTGCAATCACTGGTCTTGTACCAAGTCTCTTTGATGATGCCTGTATTAATGTTTCCAGTGTAAGGAGTGCTTTTAGGCAGCAAAGTTTTTTGTTAAGGCTCTTAGCAGAGAGCAGCAATACTTTAAGTTACCCAGATTCTGTTCTATTACACTGGAAGCTTTTGAAGACTGACATTGCCCAAAATGTTATTAGCAGTGTACACAAGGATTTAATATACAAATGTATTGGGGGATAAGAGATGGCCATCCCTAGGAGAGCAGTTAGCACTCTGCACCATCTAAGGATAACGAAAAAAGAGAAAAAAATGCTGCCAAAAATCCACGAATATCAACCAAGTTCAGTTTATTGTAAGCGCTTTCATGCATCAATGGTAGATGCACTTCTTCAGACAAAAACATACAGCCAACAACCAGAATATATAATAGAACCAATCAATTAATTAATTAGTTAATTAGCTACTTAGTGTAATAAACATTAAACATTTTTTTATTAAAAGTTTTAAAAAAGTTTTAAAAAGGTTTTAAAAACTTTTGAAAAAGTTTTAAAAACTCAATACACCCTACTTGTTTAAATTAATAACCACAGCACTATTAACCAAATACAAATATGTTAAAACTATAAGGTTTTAAAATTTAAAAATCAATTAACGTTTCAAGGCTTTCAACCTAAGTAAACATTTAATAGAGGAAGCATCATTAATCCCAGGATAAACATAAGCATTTGTTTTTAATTGCCATATTACACTAAGTAGTTAATTAACTAATTAATTAATTGATTGGTTCTATTATATATTCTGGTTGTTGGCTGTATGTTTTTGTCTGAAGAAGTGCATCTACCATTGATGCATGAAAGCGCTTACAATAAACTGAACTTGGTTGATATTCGTGGATTTTTGGCAGCGGTTTTTTCTCTTTTTTCGTTATCCTGTTTGTGGTTTCTTTTGTTTTTTCATGGCTGAAAGTAGGAGTAATCCACAGTCTCAATCCATGTTTAATTCGAGTCCAAACAGCCCAGGAGCTTCCAATCAGGAAGCTGACCCTATTGGCAATTTGACAGCACTCATTCAGCAATTAACTCAACGAGTCGATGACCTGGCGAGGAGAATGTCTGACCAGGATGGAGATGCGACAGCCGTTGTTCGACCCAAACCTGGAGTTACCTTTAATATTCCTTGTTCGGGTTTATCTGGTCCTGGTACATCTGTCCAGCTTTGGCCATACCAAGGGATGTACCGGGGGTTACTACACAACCACTTGACAACAATGTTAATATTTCCTTGGTTTCAAACAGAAACAATTCATCTAACCAGGATGGTTCTCCAGCAGGTAACTCTAGGTCTTTGCCTAATTTAGCCGATTTTATGAATACGCCAAACAATATTTTTTCCATTAATCCTGGTGTGCTGCCTCAAGTTAATCAACACCGGGAATATTCTGGCAATATTGTTCAAAGGCTAAAACAATTTGATGATATGCTTTTGAAATATAAAAAATTACAAATTGAGGTGTTATATTTTCAGGAATGCATCAGGTTAAATATAGTTCCTAAAGGGCTACGCCAATATAAATATCCATCAGGCGTAGTCAAGAACTCAGAATTTCACCTACAATTAATTCAATTTTTTAACAAACAAGGGTTGGATTTTCTAGGTATATTAATTGCTCAATATAACAAGCAAACTGATGACATGAAACATCAGCTAGACACTTTGGATAACACTATTACTACTGACAGTGATTTTGGACGGTATCAATATGATTATAAAAGAATCTTTGCAAGTATTGACTCTCTTTTAATTAAAATTTCTAAAACTAAAAAATGCAAAATGAGTCGTGACATACTTGCATATGAGCAAAATCGAGCCTACCCCGTTCCACCAGCTAAATTCGGAGACGTAGGTAACAACGTATCAGTAGGTTTGGGTGCCACGGCAACAAACAGTGGTGAATTGTCTCCTTTTGATGACATCACGCAAGAAGAAGAATTCAATAACAATGACTCTAACGCTGGGTTCAATGGTGAGCCTCGGCGTAGTGAGAGGATATCTAACAAAAAACAGCAAATGGGCCACAATGAGAATAATCGGGGTTTTCAAAAGAACTACAACAAACCAGCCCCTTTCAAACCAAATATCAATCGTGGCCAATATTCACAGCACAGAAAAAACAATCGGCGCAGGAGGTAACCAGCGGAGATGCTTCTGGACATTTAACTATTTTGCAAAGTTCTAAATGTGACTTTAATATGTTTAATTTTACCTCTGAAGTCATTCCTTTAGGTTTAGTAGAATTGCTAACTAAAGGGTTCAACTTTGTACCTAGTACGAGGCCAAATCTGGCACGAATTTTGTGTGATTTAAAAATTTTCACACGCAAGTTGAACTTGAATGTTATGTTTGGCAATTCAAGCTATGTGGTATCTGATGAGCGTGTAGCAAGTATTTTTAATCCTCCCTTAAACAATAATTTAGCATTATTTGAGAAATTAACCGAAATGTCTTTTCGGTCTCTCATTTCTGATGAGTACTTCTACAATAAATGTAAACAACATGACAATATTTCCAAAGATGACAGGGAGTTTATTGAATTTGTTAAGACACGTAACATTCGGGTCATGCAACCCGATAAGGGTGGTGGTGCTATTTTTATGCATGATGCCGATTATGATTGTAGGATGTTCAAGATGCTTTCATCTTTGAACTATGACAAGGTTTCTATAAATGAACTCAACCAAGCCTGTCAACGCATTAAAGATTTTTTGCGTGATTTATTTATTGAAGGGAGTATTTCTTTAGAAACATATCATTACTTGTCAATGCCCGCTCCCCTAATCCCTGTTATTTTTGGAATACCTAAACTTCATAAAGATATGAACAATCCCCCTCTTAGGCCTATTATTGACGGACATAATTCCATCACATATGCCTGTGCCAAGTGGGTGGATGGCAAATTAAAGGAAGTACTGAGAACAGAAACTCAGATTTGCCGTGATTCATGGCATGTGTTACATCATCTGAATACTATTCCTTTTGATGAAAATTATGGGTTTTTGACTGTGGATATTAAGGACTTATATACAGTCATTCCACAGCAGTTAGGCTTGGAATGGGTAAGAGATTTTTTACTTATGAAACAAGTCCCAGGATTGGATATTGATGTGATTATTGCCTTGTTAGATATTGTTTTAAGTAACAACTACTGTATATTTAAAAATCAACTGTTTCCCAAGAAATCAGGTATTGCCATGGGCTCCCCCTGTGGGGGGAGCTTTGCTAATTCTGTAATGGCATTTTGGGAACACACTTTTTTATTCTCCCATCCTTTGTTTAAAAATCTGGTAGTATGGTATACACGGTAGCAAGATGACATTTTTATTATCATGAAAGGGACACAAGTGGACGCTGAGAGATTAGTTGACACTATGGGTTCCTTTACGTCATTTTTGGAATTTACCTTCCAATACCATGAGTATGGTACCAATTTCCTTGACATTAACATATATAAAGACGTGACCCATGACAGATTTAGAACCACAATTTATAGGAAACCCTTTTATAGTAATTCTTTTTTACATTTTACCAGCAATCACCTATTTTTTCAAAAAAGAGGGGTAATCAAAGGCCAGTTGGTTAGAGCACCCAGAATGTGCTCGCTTGATGATGATTTTCAACAAGAATGTAACATGCTGGGTTCGATGTTCTCTAATCGTGGTTATCCACCATCTTTGGTTTACACATTGACTATGGAAGTTTCAAATAAAAGAGCGGAGGGTTGCCTTGGTCCTATTTTAATGAAGGGTTACCCTTCCACTAATTCGATCTGGTTACCTAGTATTGGTCAAATGACAATACCGGTAACGGATTTACTTGGTAAATCAAATTATATTACCAGTTTTATTACACAATTTAATGACATGGCATTTCCACTCAGGGAAATTTTGAATAATAGCTGGGATGTAATTTTACAAGATTCGAGTCTCAAGAAAGTGCTTGGTTTGAAACCAGTTGTGGTTTTTAAAAAAGGTGTCTCTTTAAAGACATTATTTGAACTACCTCATGGTCACTATAAACAAAAGAAAGGGATGTTTAAATGTGGTAGGTGTAGGTATTGTCAATATATTCAGACGGGTTCCTGCTTTTATATTAAAGGTTGTAGGTATTCTATCCCTGATAAATATAATTGTGACTCCCAAGGCGTTGTATACCTGGCTTCATGTCAGTCCTGCCCAGCATTTTACCTGGGCAAGACGGAACGGCAGTTCAAACAGCGCATATATGAGCATATTTATACAATTTCCAAAGGCCTGGCTACTAACGCCTTGGCAAGGCACATTACTGAATTCACCTCTCATAGATTCCATTTTACTGTAGTACAACAAGTTACCCAAAATCCAAGAGGTGGTCCCTGGCAATTAAAACTCGAGGAACAAGAACTAATATGGCAATTAAAAACAAATGCTTATGTTTATCCTGGGATTAATGATGCTTCCTCTATTAAATGTTTACTTAGGTTGAAAGCCTTGAAACATTAATTGATTTTTAAATTTTAAAACCTTATAGTTTTAACATATTTGTATTTGGTTAATAGTGCTGTGGTTATTAATTTAAACCAGTAGGGTGTATTGAGTTTTTAAAACTTTTTCAAAAGTTTTTAAAACCTTTTTAAAACTTTTTTAAAACTTTTAATAAAAAAATGTTTAATGTTTATTACACTAAGTAGCTAATTAGCTAATTAATTAATTGATTGGTTCTATTATATATTCTGGTTGTTGGCTGTATGTTTTTGTCTGAAGAAGTGCATCTACCATTGATGCATGAAAGTGCTTACAATAAACTGAACTTGGTTGATATTCGTGGATTTTTGGCAGCGTTTTTTTCTCTTTTTTCGTTATCCTGTATGTGGTTTCTTTTGTTTTTTTCACTCTGCACCATCTCCACCAAGGTAGATATTTATTGCTTTCCTTTTAAATGATACCAAGAGATAAGCCAATTATTGAAGTAAATCATTTTTTCAAACTGTAGAATCCTTATTGATGATGGTAGAATCCAGCTCAAGACTAGGTTCTCACTTGCCTTGGACATATATTCTGGAATGTCCAGCACGTCTCTCTCTCTCTCTCTCTCTCACCATATGGTCCAGGGAGGTATGTCTCAAGTGATTTACACCCACATGCACTATGACTGCATCATACATGTACTTGCAGTGCATGTGTGATATGGTGAATCCTGGCACCTGGCAGACAATAGACTGTGACCCCTCCTTGCACAGTCTGGTGCATCAGTGTGACTCACTATGGATTCACCAATAATTAGGAGATTCGACTTTGTGGATGTTTGCATTTTCGGCTTTTGAACTGAATCATTGTGACTCTTGGCTGAATGTTTCATTGTGGGTGCTGCCTGTGTTGTGTGTTTGTGAGGTTGTTGAGGATACTTATTACTTATGTCACATTTAGGAGTCCTTTGTGGTTTAAGAAGGTTACTTTTAAGAGCCTCAGCATATGTAGGTCTAGGTGTTTGGCCTGAGCTGTGTTTGATTGGTTTAGTGTGGTGTTATGTGGTACAGACAACTTCCTTGTTGTTTGTATGGCTTCATGTAAGAGCTTTGCCTCTAATACCATTATGTAATTATATATCTCATACTCTATGTCAGTTTATTTAAATAGTAGGTGGCTGTCTGTAACCCAAGCAAGCAAGTTAAAGAGACTGTTAAAAAAGTGCACTTCCTCGGTTCCAGATACCTAAAACTACAGGCTAAAAGGAAATATTGCAAATGAGGTCTAGACTTGAATTAATGGAGTGTTGTGTTTCTAAAAGATAAATCTATGACTGTTTATAAAAAATTAACCCACCTCATAGTGTAAAACCAGAGCTTTTTCACACAACTAATGAGACAAGCATTTCAGCTCACATTGGACACTCTAAATTTGGTCCTAGGCATGAGTGTGTGCATGTGTGTGCCTTCTGTGGAAGGTTGGGCACTGGACTGGCAACTTGACACTGTAAAATCTCCACTGCCAATCATGAGTGGACAGGTGATTCTCTGTGACGACCCCTAACCGGGAAAACCTAAAGAAGAAGAAGTAGTTAAGATATCAGTTTGAGGTATACTAGTAACTGTGTCATGAGAAAATTTGGTTTGAACACAAACACCAGGTGATAGTAAGTAATTAGTCTAGAATAGCTATGAGATTAGCTTAGACATGCAGTGATGTACCACTGCTTAACTCTGTGGTTTACACAGATGTAACTGTGAGGTGGAGTTAACGAGAACTGCACTTTAATGTAAGATTAAGTTGTACAAATAAGAAAAAGTGTGGAAAGAAACAGGGAAAACAATTTTGTTAGCTCATTAGAGATGCTATTTACTGAATTAGTAAAGGGGAACATGCAAATTAACAAAATAGAGGCTATATTAGCTAAACAAATGACCAAGTGACTTAAGTAATGCACAAAGTCAGCTATTTTAACTGAGCTGCAGTTCAATGTAAAAAAAGTTTTAAAAGTGTAAAATCAGATGGGAAAATGTGTCAAGTGGTGCAACAAGTATTACACTCATCTTTGGTACAAGAGTCTGTGGGTTCTATTCCCACACAAGGTAGACTGATTGCTGACACTGCAGTCCAGCATAAAGGGCATGCTGCATTCCTGAGTGTGTTGTTCCTCAGAAGAAATGTTAAACCAAGGCCTCATCTGTCTAAGTAGTGGAAATATTTCAATGTACTTGCTGAATATCCTCTAGTAATATAAAAACACCTCTGTCCTCCCAGAAAAAAAAGCTACTAGCCTAGTGGGACTACCCTGTTTGACAAAAGGATAAATAGATATAAAAGTAAGTAGAGGAGGGCGTAATCAAATAGCCAAGTGACTTTTCAATATAGAAAGGCAGCAAGCTTTCCTGAACAAGTTGTAAAAATGTTATAAAATCTAATTTAATAAACAAAAGAAGTGGATAATTCAGCAAAGAATTATAAATGCAAGTTTCAAGTTCTTTCCTTGATATAAATATTCTGTGGTGTTTAAGCTTAACAAATGCAAGATAAACTTCTCTCAGCACCTGTGCTTCAGTTCACACTCTTGTCAGATTGTCTTCTGCTTTTCTGCACATGTGCCTGAACCACCGTAATCTGTTATCTTTGATCTTTTTACAATTGGAGCTACTTTGGGTTCTGTTCTTGCTTCCTCATTTCTTCATCTGTCACCCAATGTGCATCCTACCACCCTTCTCAGGCACTTAATTTCTATCACCTCTAGCTTTCTCATCTGTTCTGCCTTTACTGCCCATGTTTCTGTACCATACAGTAGTACTGGTCACACCACTGTCTGTTTTGTACACCTTACTTCTCAGCTTCTTTTGCATTCTTCTGTCATATACTACACCTGACACTCTATGTCAGCTGGCTGCAGCCCCACTAATTTTAGCTTTGGCTTCTTCATTTAGAATTTCCTACTCCTCAACCACCACTCCCATATAGTTGAAGCTATTAACCCATTCCCCTAACTTTTGCTGAAGTTCTTGGTCAGAGTCTGCCTGTAATGCCACATCGTCTGCATGCAGCAACATTGTTGATCTGTCCCATCTGACCTGTTTGCTAAGACAGTCCATCACCAGTATATTCCAACCACATTTGTCATATTATGGACTTCATGATACTGAAATATTAGAGTGCTACAGGGTGGACAGGGATACATTGAAGGAAATAGTGGACCTCTGCCACCTTCACCTGTGGCACTAGGGAAATCCCAGTAGAAACCAAGGTATGTTTAGCATTATATATACTAGCCACAGGCACTTTTCAGAGACTCACAGGGAATATATTAAGGGTGTCACAGCCCTCAGCCTCAAGAATATTACACCACTTATTAAATGCAATGCTACAATATGTAATGAAGTATACCTTTTTCAAGTATCCTGGAGGAGAGAGATACCACCATGCAACATTTCTATGCCACAGTACATTTCCTTGGGGATCTGGGGGGGGAACAATGACTGCACAAAAATTAAAATAAATGTCCCATCCTGGTGAGCAGGGAAGGCGGTTAATCAACAGAAAAGGATATCAATTTCAACTGTCAGGTGGTCTGTAATGCCTAAAGAATCATTTATAATGTGTGTGTAGGTAACCCTGGCAGTTTTCATAAATTGCACATATGATGCACTTGTGATCTATATATAAGGTTTTCTGGGGTATATTTTCTTGAAGGGCTTCTACTGGGGGATGTAGGTTATGTACTGGGACCTTGGTTCAAGACAGCCATAAGAAACCCACACAACCCCATTGATCAAGGTTACAATGATGTACGCACTCAGACTAGAAGTAATATAGAGCATTATTTGCCTTAGTCAAATCATGGTTCCGATGTCATACTGCCAGTTTGTGTCATGTTACTCAATATAATTGCCAGGAAACTGATTCACCAGGGACAACAAGGCTAAGGAGTAGATTCCCAGCACCACAGGCAGGGCCAGCAGACACGGATGAGGGGTTGAGGAAGAACCAACAACTATCTATGGATGATCCTGATGGATGAAGGTGTGCACAATATGCTATGGTCCTGGCTAAGAGACAATGGACAGTGCACACATTCACTATCTACGTAGGTGAAAATTTAAGAAGATAAGCACATACAAACTGTAACAGTGATGCAGGCAAGTTTATCAGCCTTTACTTCATCATGTAATGGTTGTGTTCTGTGAACATCAGACAGGGTCAACCACAGAAGAGACAACATAGCAGCAGCATTTACCAAGGTGGGTGATGAACCTGCAAAGAAGAGAGAAAAATAAATGTATGTCAGTAATATAAGACGTTGCTCGGCTTTAGCTTTAGCAGTAATTCATAAGTGATAGCTGGATATCACTTATGAGTTGCCTGACAGAGCCATTTAGCTCAGATGTAAATATGTGTGTGAGATGGTATAACTAATATATTTGTACCATGTGTGGGTCTGCAGAAACACAAAGCATTTGTGCTAGCACTATGCCCTGGCATCTGTAACAGGTAAGAGCCATGCAAGGTAGAGGATTCAGCCCACTCTTACTGCCCCCCTGACCACAAGAACAACCTCTGCATGGAGTTGCACTGCTAGTTACATGACCCTAGATAAATGTCAAGGTGCTGCCTTACGATGTCTGCTGGATGGACTGTCATCACAACTACATCCACAACCAGCTGGTTTCAACTTCTGAGTGTGGACACCTCAGTCACTGATGGAGAAGTGAATGTAGTGCTATTACAGGTGTGGGAATCTGGATCAACCATGTCAGCTAACACCTGAAGAAGTAGCGGCTCTCTGGCCACATGGATGATGACCCTCCCCAAGCAGATGTTCCATTACAGACACCTCACAGTCTACTGTGTCATTCATCCTGACCAGGAGGTCACCTTTGCAGTTTATGTAGTTTCCCATGTTGGAATACAAAACAGACTTTATCTCTTCTTGCATGGCATCTACTGATGCACCAACATTGGAGAGGGCAGAAAGCACATCTTCTCTAAGCACCTCAATGGAAGCCCCTGCATGGTACTGCATTCTCCCAATGGTGAAGGGAGACACTCCCAACTCTGCAACTGGAGTAATCATATCACCCTGATCAACTGTGTCACCCTCAACCTGTTATATTTCAGATGGCTCCATGTTATGGGTATGCATAAGCATACTGACTGTGTCCAAACTCTGTGCAAAGGATGTGAGAGCCACAGCATCAGTGAGCGACTGCAATCCAGACTGTGCTTCCTCATCACTGCCATCATCATTGGAGTGTACCATTACTCCAACATCAGGTAATAAGAGCTCTACAGTGCTGGTGGCAGCCTCACCTGTGACTAGAGTAATATAGAACAGCAAAAAGAGAAACAAAAGAAACACTGTTCAGACTTAGACAATACATAACTCTGAGATAGGCAATAACAAATGCAATTGCAATTAAAAACATAATTAAGATAGACTTCAATGTTAAATAAATTAATGCAACTACAAAGAGGTATGCCCATACCATTTGCAGGTGGTAGTGGAACCTCAGTACCAGATATGTCTAGCCTGACAAAATGGAGATGGCTAGAAGGATGATAAACATTAAACAGAAGATGACACATGAAAGACAACCCTACTTAGAACTGTAAATAACATTTTATATTTTTTCTCTATCCCCCATGTGTAAAAATTGGAAAAAGGGGTTATGGAAAGATAGATAGATAGATAGATAGATAGATAGATAGATAGATAGATAGATAGATAGATAGATAGATGGATAGATGGATAGATGGATAGATAGATTGATAGATCTGTATTCTCTCACTCTCTCAGTTTTATATATGCATATATGAGTGGCATACCTGCAGCATCAGCTGAAGGCACCATTTGGCCATCTTCCACCTCTGCATCCATGCCCAGCACAACACTGGAAAACCCCCATGAGCTGCCTGGATCTATTATAGTGGACAGGAACTCCTCCATCTCAGTGAATGGAGGCTCAGTAGCAGGACCACATCCACTAGCCATCTGTTCTAGTGCTATAATAATGGCTCATTTTTTTGGCCTTTTTGATCATGTCACTGGCCTGATGTCTGATGGTGCTGTGGTCATGGCCATGGCTACCCTCAGAATTCACATCATTGACCAATTTCGGCCAGGTATAGTCATGGATGGGCTTATCAGCTATGAATTTCTGTAAGAGGCACGGTCCATGTTGACAGAAAACCTGCTCTATAACCTCAATCTCAGCATCTGAGAATGAATTTTTACATGGCTCAGAGTTTTTGGTGCCATATCCCTGTATGGGAGTAAAATTTATTTTATTATTTTATTTTATTTTATTATTTTACATTTGTTGACTGGGCTAACTGGATATATGTCCATTTTCAGTAGAGGCCCGGGGGGATAATTCCAAGACAGAAACAAGAAAATAACAAATAACAGCAACAGTCATATATACAATGCATATTACAGGTTAACACAGAATATTCAGTGAGGACAAAAATCATAACAGTGCAAAATGCAGGTACAATATAACATACAGGTACAATACATAATAAAGAAAAAATAAATAAAAAAAGAAGGCAGGTTAATTGTATAGTAATATTAATAAAGAATTCCCTCAATAATAAGTATCCACAGAGGTTGGAAATAGTTTAATTTTAGAGGGAGATGGTATTTATAGTCAATAAGGAAGGTATAACAGTTCATGAGTAGTATGGGGTAGGCAGAGCCAAGTCTAAAGCGATAGATGACTAGTCAGGTTTAGTACACGGGCATAACCAGTGTGTTCTGAGGAAAATTTTTAGTCTGTTTTTGAAGAGTGATAAAGAGGGAAGTGAGGAAAGGTCACTGGGGAGAAGATTCCCGGATTGTCCAACAGCATTGGAGAAGAGAGAAATAAAAATATATATGTATCACAAAAAGACAGAGACAAGTCAGAAAACAAATATGCATTTCTGCAGGCATCATTTAGAATTTGTTCTTTGGTGATCTGTGTTAACTCATGCGTCTACTACATAAGCATAAATCTCAACCCCCACCCCATCCAACAATGACAAATCTGAATAAGGATGAAGAAATGTGTTACTCCAGAATATATATAGGATAACTTACAATTAATCAAAAGAATGAAATGACAATTTAAACAAAACATTTAACTTCTGAATTTAGATGTCTGTTAATTTGCTAAGGACATGTGTGCACAACGAAACTTCTGTATCCAATACAAATCAAAGGACCTTCTCTAACAGCAACTATTAAAACATCCTTAGAAAAAGAAATTTGCAAATTGTAGACAGCATTTTGTTAATTAATGAAAATCAAAGACCCCATATAGGTTCATAGGTTGGTACTAGGCTATCGGCCCTAGGGCCTATACAAGCCTAGCCATAACAATTCCCTGGCTATTTCTTCCCACACTATTTGATATTATGAAACAATATCCCACAATATTATGAAACAACTATTCATCAGAACCCACACCAGCAAACACATATGTGAAGGACACAATCATCTAATGGATAGTATCTTTATGCCAGGCATGTGCAACATGTTTAACACAGATTTTTGTCTAAAATGTAAATTTCACAGTGCTACTTCCAATTCCCTAAATGTTTTCTCATCTTCTTACTATAAAGGCATAGCACTTCATGAACACTTGGCTCTGCTTCTGTACCAAACCTGACTAAAAGCTTACAAAGAACCTCCTCTGTCCCACTCACTGCACTCTGCTTATTATTCCTCCTGGCTGTTACTACCTCCCCCTTTCCCTTTTACTCTTCTATGCCACACCAACACTCATTTGTCTATACTACCCCGTTATTTTTTTTTTCTCCCTTAGCTATTTTTTTCCTTCTCTTCTCTCTCTCTCTGCTGGTGCCTAAGTTCATCAGGGTTCATATCCCTTTATCAAAAGCCGATAACGTCGAATGCCACAATGTCGAACCCTATTGAGCAAATGCTAAAGATAGCAAAGCTGCAGAACATCGAATTATTTCCTAGGGAAAGAATTTGGTTGTCCATTTCTGTGGCTTTGCTATTTTTAGCACTGTGGTGGAAAGTTACGTGGGTTCAGGTAAGTGTGTGATTGTGTGGACGTTAGGTTTAGGGCACGGGTTACGTGAGTTAGGGTTAGGGCGCTGGTGAGTGTATGATAGTGACAGAGTTTAGGGTTAGGGGCGGGTTAAGGTAAGTGGATAGATAGTGTTTGTATAGTTTAGTGTAGGGTTAGATGTATGATTTTAAGTGTAAGTGTATGGATTGCTGTTTTTTTGGTGTGCCTGTGTTGTGTGAATGTGGTTCGGAATAGCGAATTTTTTTCCAGGGAAAAAATTCTCTGTTCTGAATGTTCGATATTGTGTGCTTTAGATTATTTAGGTTCGATTAAATGGTGTTCGGTGTTTTCGGTTTTCGATGACGTGATATAAACGCGTTCATCATACCTTCCTCCTTAAACTCCTTCCTCAACTTATTATATAATCTAGCTCAAACACGTATCCTATATGAATTAGTGCACTCTTATGTAATATTTCTGATAATTTTTCAGACAATTTACACCAAATGTTCTCTACCAAGTGCCTTATATGTCTATACACTAACATCACTGGTGGACTTTATGCATGTTAATGTTTTATTAAATGTATGCATGTTATCACTGCAGTCTGAATTCCTTACAAATCTCATCATATTTTCTATAGAAAAATTGTATTTCTTTCATTGTTTTGTAAATCACTGTAACAGTGGAGCTTTTTACCCGAGGCCTCTGCTGAAAATTGGTTTGACAAGGCCCAGTCAGCACTCTCGGTAAACAAATGGAAATAAATAAATAAATAAATAAATAGATCATTTGACAAGGATTGTTCCAACAGCAACTGCTATGCCTTCTGCAACATCATATATACAGGAACTGCTGACATCACTCTATATTCTCTGAAAAATAGTATAATCATAATTGTGTAAGTATGACTTATGAAGAACCATCAAATACTTTTATGGGATTTGCAGTGCAGTTCTCAAAATAAATAATACAACTACAGTAATCAAACAGCCATATCTGATACTGGTGCATCCAGACAATCTTCCCTTCTATCATACAAGTTCCTTACCTCCAGGTTGTGATTATATAGTGCAGATTAACCCCATGGACATAGTAAATATATAAATCAGGTGTCAGCTCATTATCATTCAAGAATCACTCAATCTGCTCAAAGCGTTGGGCGGGTAAACATGGGGGTGAGGACCCACTCAATGCCGTGCACACACCCTAGCAGTACAAGAGTGAGCATTGAAGTGGGGCTAGCTAATACCTCACAGGTATGACTCATTAGCAACTGTGTATGAATAATTAAGTGTTTAAAACTCCTGCCACTTTGATGTAGACTTACATTGGTTTATTGGTTCATTAGTAAGCACTAAGAAATCAGTCTGCAGACCATTACAAGCCTAGCCAAAATGTTATTCATAAGTTACCTCTACTTTTAAGTAGGGTAAGTCAGGATAGAATGGGGGAAAATTTGAGGCTGTCCACCCAACTGTCTAGGTTTATTTATACGTTTATATCTTTACTCCTTATTTGTGCAAAAGTTGACATAGAGTACAATAGATCACTGTTAATTCCCATTCTAAGTTCAAAACCTCAGAAAATAATTAAACATGCACTAATAATTTGCCATCAATCGCACAAATGAGCTTGTTAGCAGTGTACTTCAAGAGGTGGTTTGGATAAAAGGAAAGTGATGTCAGTACTTTGTATTACTTGTGTATGTTATAATGGACTGCAGTAATCAAGATATGATGAGCTCACTGTAATGTTGTCTAAACACTACATAATGTAATTAATGACTGCACTCCAATACATTAGACTTGCAATGGTGTGGGACCTTTACACACAAACTTGTTGAGTTGTATTAAGTAGTCTATTTTCATCTGTTTGATCTCTATGTTTTGAATTTACTTGCACATTGTCCAAGCAAAAGGAAACATTGAAAATGACACATCAAATTATCATTTCCATATAACCTGTGTACTATGGATTGAGTAATCAGATAGGTAGTTGGTTTGAATACCATATTGTCTGAATACTGAGTGTGTGTTTGTGTGTTTGTGTTTTTTTTGTGCTAGGTAGGAATGGCTTCACCCACAGATCTGATGTGTAGCTTTACAGTTTGAAAGGGATCTTTCAGCACTTTCAGTCTCGTTTAGCACAGATATCTCCCTTGCCAAACAATGTTGATGTCATTCTTTCAAATGTACACTATCTCAAAGTTTTACCAAGACTTCTTGTATATTGCTTACAATTCATGCAGTGTACTATAGATTGTGTTCTTAGTTAAGGAGTCAATTCAAATCCAGATATGAATTCATGGACTCTTTGGTGTCAGTGTATGCAATGTAGGTAGCAACGTTGTCACCCACAGACCTGATGCATATCCTGAGAGGTCTCCCCCACTACTTTTTGTACATTTTAGCCCAGACAACCACTTTTCATGCAGTCCATTTATAGATGTATGCTTCATCTCGCGTTTTTAGTAAGACTTTTGTGGTGCCAGGAAATGTTACAGAGATGGCTAATTTGTGGACTTAGGCATGAGTTCAAATCTGGCATTCTCTTTGTATTGTGCATGTTTGTGCTTCTGTATTCACTTGGATGACTGGATTATCCAACAAATGTGGTTATGTACACTTAACTTCATGGAAGATATTAAGACAAATCACACCACCCTTCCAATTAATGTTAAGGCACCACTATGAGAATGTCATTCTTTCAAATGTGCTCTCTCACAAATGCATTTAGACTTCCCTTGTGGTGCATGTAGTTGATGTAATATTCTGTAACTTATATACTTAGATATGTAGTTGTTTGAAACTAGCAGTGACTAAGTAGTTTGATTGTGAGTGTGACTCTAGTACTAGGGATGAACGACTTCCACCACAGTTCAAATGTGTACAATTACAGTGGGAGAAGGCTCAGCCATTATTGTCAGTCCTTTTTAGCACAGATAACTGTTTTGCAATGAAATGATGATGTCATGCTTTCAGATAGGTTCTGTCTCACATTTGTGGTAAGATTTTACCTGTAGCTTGTGCAGTTAATATACTGTTCTGTAGATTGCGGATGTGATGCCCGTGCACTGGCCCAGTAATCAAGGAGCCTCAGTCCTCACCACTAGCACCAGTGAGGAACGTGCACATTGGGAGGATGTCAAGTACACACACAGTAAAGTACAACTTCTCTTAAGAGCACAAAGAGATCACAGTCAGTCTGGGCTGGTTTATCCCTCTCTCTCCAGATCCCCAATAAGACTCCCACTGGCACGGCTATTGGGTTAAGATCTCAGCTGAGTGGTCAAGACAAAACCTGCAGCACCATCTCTGTCCAACCAGTGCTTCATGTCCCTGCCCAAGTAGCAGACACACACACACTGAGATTGGATTTATTTGCAAACACACAGACACTCCTGGGGAAGGCTGGCACAGGTTCATTAGCTATGCTTCCTTCTGCTCAGACTATAAGGTAGTAATCACTGCCACCAACTGTTCTTACTTATCAGCTACTATAAGGCCCTTACCAAAGGGTGATCAATTCTACTGTGTAATCTTACTATTAACCAAATGGTAAGTGTGACCCAGACTTGAAGGCTATTTAGGAGTGGCCTATACAGTATCACCAAATATATATGCAAGCATTCTAAGAACTTAAATATCTCTAAACAAACCAGCCACGATTAAAACATTTTTACATATATTTAATAATAAATAAAAAAAGCACAAGACAATGCTCAATAACTCAACACAGTGACAACAAAGTTCAGAATCACAGGAAATATTTTAAAACAACATTGCAGGACATTCTCACATAAATACAGAAAACAACTAAACTAATCTTACTGTATTCCTATTATCTATCTCTAAGAGAAATACTATGATCTAAGTCTTACTTACATGGCGAGGCATATACAAGTGCTGAATGGATATTTTCAGGTCTGAAGACAAAATACAAAATGCACAGACTCACTCTCTGAAATAGTTCTTAAATTACTATCATTTTGCTGGGTTATCTCAGATTACATCATTCTTGTCACATCTTTTCTTAATTCCCAGGCTAACAGGAATTTAAAATATAACACCTCTGTGTCAAAGATATTTATCTTTCAGAAGCTTTGCCTAAAACTGCAAGTCATAAAACTGTTACACACTTTTCCCTTGGAAATCTGTAATTGTTTCTGTTTCCATACAATAGATGTCTAGCTGCAGACATTCTGTCTCTTTGCTGTGGAACACACAGTCATAAAATTCTTTACTTGTCAACATATTTTCTTAGAGTTTTGCAAGTTAACTCTGTATGTTCCAACTTCTGCCATGAAAACATACATTTGCATAGCATTATAGTCCATATACATCTCTGCTCTTCTTCAGCAGGATGCACTGTGGTTACATATTTGAAGGTCAGCATATAACATACAGTTTACTTACATTTGTAAGACAAGCCTATGGCTCATATTAATATTTACAATGACATAGAATTATTTACAGAATTCTAACTAGCTTGGCTGGCAGCTTCACATTTCTGAGAACTCAAGCTAGTTTTTCAAGTGACCCTTGAGAAACATTGCTTGAAAGGATTGAGCCTATCTGAGAATATCTTACCCCATTCCCTGTCTTGAAAACTCATCTGCATTGGCATTGTTAACCCCACTGCAGTGCTGCACTGTCATATCATATGCTTGCAATCCTAGGCTCCACCTTAGTTACTTGGCATTTTGCTGGCTGGTTCGATGCAGCCATGTTAGGCGATTGTGGTCTGTAACTACAGTGAATTTCCTTCCATATATACAAGTCCAAAGTTTCTGCAGTGCCCACACTATGGCTAGATACAGCTGCATAGCATTCCTCACTGGGTTATAGCTTACAACTGAGATAAACCACTGGGTGCTCTTCTCCCTGTGAAAAAAATTGGCTAAGTACAGACCCCACCCCATGGCTTGAAGCATCCACCTGCACATCAAATTTCTTCCTGTAATCTGGACCAGCTAACACAGGGAGTCTGCCCAAAGCTCCTTTATGCTTGTGGAATGCCTGCTTACATGCTGGGGTCCACACTACCTTATCTGGCCTGATTTGCATTGTCCGGTCTGTGAGGAGAGCTGCTATGGTATTCTAATTGTAGATGAACTTTCTGTAGTACCCTGCTGTCCCTAAGAATGCCCTCATCTGCTTTTTGGTAACAAGTCTAGGCCATGCCTGAATGGTTTTTACTTTGGCAGGTTCTGGCCTGATCTTACCACTCCCCTCTCTATGTCAAAGGTAGGAAACCTCTGCCATACTGACCTGACTTTTGCTGGGCTTAATGGTCAACCCTGCTCTCTGTAGTCTGCCCAGCACCTCCCTGATATGCTGAAGGTGCTATTGCTTGAATGGCTGTAGATGACAATATCAGCAATATAATCTAGGCAAGGAAGGGCAAAATCTCCTGCTCCTGCTAGGATATGATCTACCAGCCTCTGGAAAGCCACTGGGGCATTTTCCATCCCAATGGGCATCATTGTGAACTCATACAAGCCAAAAGGAGTCACAGAGGCTGACCTCTCTCTAGCACTGGGAGTCAAGGGCACCTGCCAGTAAACCTTGGTAAGATCAATGGTGGTAAGATACTTAGCACCAACCAGCTACTCTAGGGCTTCATTTATCCTAGGCATGGGGTAAGCATCTGACTCTGTGTGACTATTTAATTTCCTGTAGTCCACACAGAACCTGGTGCTGCCATCCTTCTTTGGTACCAGCACCAATGGGGAGGCCTAGGGACTGCTGTACTCCTGAATTACGCCATAGTTCCATCATTTCCTGTATCTCTTCCCTTAGAGTCTGTTTGAGTCTCTCAGGGACCCTGTAAGGGGCCTGCCTAATAGGCCTTTGGGGTCCTGTATCCACATGGTGCTGCACCGGGTGGGTGCACCCTGGTTTCTCAGTGAACATGTCCCTAAGCTCCTGTAACACTGCTCGAATTTCTCAAAGCTGAGTAGGAGATAGCTGTTGAGACATTGCTACCCCTTCCACTGAGGTGTCAGTCCGAGCCTCACTGATTCATCAGATCTCACTCAAACTCCTCCTGCAATCAGGAGCGGCCTTAGGTCAACTGGTGCCCTAGGTTCAAAGGCACCATGGCACCCCCACCACACCACCCAGTGCCCCCCATCCTGGTCTATCTACAACAAATAAATACTGGAAAAATACCCCTACTAAAGCAGCGCCCTAGGCGGCTGCCTAGTTGGCCTATGCCTAAGGCCAGCTATGCCTGCAATCCACTGCAAACACTCAGCACAAGGGCCTCCCTATCTCCCTATCATGTTAAGGTTTCATCATATTAATGTGGTACAATTTGTGCTCCTGCCTCTTGTCTAGCAGTTCCACCATGTAGTTAACATCACTGGCATTCATTACCACCTTGTAGAGTCCCTTCCAAGCTGCCTGCAGCTTATTGTGTCTGACAAGAATGAGAACCATTACCTGCTGCCCTACAGCATACTCTCTAGCTCGAGCATTCCTGTCATATCAAACCTTTTTTCTGCTGTTAGGCTTCTGCCAGGTTCTCCTGAGCCAAGCCCATGTGTTCCCTGAGTCTTGTCCTGATGTTTAGGACATATGCCACAAGAGAATCCTTGTGAGAATCACACTCACCCTCCCACTCATCTCAAATTAAATCTAGATGTCCCCTCAACCTATGATCATTCAACAACTCAAAGAGTGAAAAACCTGTGGATTCCTGGGGAACCTCTCTGGAAGCAAACAACAGATGGGGCAAATACTTCTCCCAGTCCCTCTTAAACTGGTCTGCAAATGCTCATATCATTGTCTTGAATGTAAAGTTTAATCTCTCAACAAGACCATTATTCTGGGGATGGTAAGAGGTGGTCTTTAGGTGCTTCTCCCCACAGTACTTCCACAGATAAGCCAGCAGGTCTGACATGAAATTGGCACCTCTGTCAGACAGTATTTTTTTTGGAAAACATACCATGCTAGAAATCTCTAACAAAGCATTTTTTCCACCTTGTCTGCCTCAATGGAGAACAGAGCCACTGCCTCAAGGTATCTGGTAACATAATCTACTACCACTAGGATATACTTTTTCCCTGTGGAACTTGGGGTAATCGGAGGCCCCACAATATCCATAGCTACCCTCAGAAATAGCTCTTCTGTCACAGACAAAGGCATCAAAGAAGCTTTTACCTTGTCTCCTGCCTTGCCTACCTTTTGGCACTGCTCACAGGTTTTGCAGTACCCTGTTACATCTCTGGAAATCCCAGGCCAATAGACGTTCTGCATAATATGTCTCTTTGTACATTTTATGCCCATGTGACTTGCAAAGGGAATATTATAGGCTATGGCTAGAAGTGCCAAACGTTAGGCTCTGAACACTACCAACTGCTGTATTCTCCCACCTTCTAGCCTTCCCACAGTGGTCCACTCTCTGTACAGTAACCCTTTGTCCCAGTATACAGATTCCCCTTTCCCTTGAGAATCAGGTGCCTCACTAGCTACCTGCCTCAGGCCCTGTAATGTAGGGTCTCAGAGCTGAGCCTGTCTCAACTCTCTTTGTAACCCTTCCCAGCTTCCCTTCTACAGGAAGTCTGGTATCCTCTGACAGCGGTGCCTCATTGTCAGCCTGCATACTACTACTCACCTCTTCCTTTGTAGTCACTCTGTCCAGGGGAACATCAGTACCCACAAGCAGCTGTGGCTCACCTTCAGTCTCACTCCTAAAGGGTAGCTCCCTCCCTGAAGAAACCATCTCACCAGTCCTGGCTACAAGTGTACAGTATGTCTGGGTCTCCCACAGGCTACCAGACCCACATGCTTGTCTCCAAGCCTGACTGAATGTAATTGCATGAATACATGGTACTTCATTATCAAAATAATTCCCTATTAGGACAACTTCAAGGTGGCAGTTTGTTATCCTTGCTGTCTCAAGACAACCTACTGTTGGCATTTTGTCATTCCCACTTACTGGCTCTCCCACCTTTTGTTCCCCACCTTGCCTCCATGGACATATATATGCTACATGGCCCCAATGATTGCATTTGAAACATTTAACCCTAGGTCCTGGACATGTACCTGGACTAGTGGCTTCCCCTACTACTGGCGGACTCTGCTGGAGCAGTGTGGGCTGCCCACCATGGGGTCTCTTAGATCCATAAGCAGCACTTGGTGTTCCTTTCTTGTATAGTGATGCCTTGCTTGCTAGGTATAGGTCTCTTTTCTTCCCCAACTCAACTACAATAGCACATTTTCTATCAGCTAACCAGATCCTCATGTCCTCAGGCAAAGTGCTAAGGGCTTGTTCCCTCACCAAAAGGTCTTCCAGCCCTTCAAAAGTGATGACCCGACATCCACTCACCCACCTATGAACATAAGTGCTTAGTTCAGCAACATATTCACACAAATTTTCATCTGCCTTGCATCTATGCTCACAAAACTTTTTCCTATAAGCTTCAGGTGTTAACTTAAAACAGTCTAGGAAACAGTTTTTTACAGCATTATAATTTAAAGGACCACTACGAGTAAATGATGAGAAAAACATATTTTTTATCTAGTCATGATTTCTGCACCTCTCAAAGCTGATTTAATCCAAAAAAGTATTCATTCTTAAATATATTTATTTTTTCTCCTGTCTTCCCTCATGGGGGCAGACATCCTGATGAAAGTATTTTCCCTCGATAGGCTAAATCTGTCCCAAAATGCAGTCTGACAGCCCTGATAGTGAGAACAATTACCCTTACCTTTTGTTGTCAGATCAGGCTTCCATTCACTTAGAATGGAAAACCTGAAAAATATTGCCAAGTTTAACAGTCAGTAGAACAAGTGTCATTGACTGTCCTACACTGAGTTTTACAAATGTTGTTCCTACTGATGTGCTACACATCTTCTGAAACAAGCTTGCAAAAGTGTCAACAAATTACCGAGGTAAAAAAGACTTTTTACAAAGAGCAGTTTTGTTACTGTCTTCCTGACCAAGTTACTCCTCCCAACTCCCCTCCTTCTATGAGTCTCACATTTCCAGCTAGGCTAGGTTCAGCTAATTAGTAACCCTGCATGACAATAGACATCAAACAAATCTCAGCCTGGTGTGCCACTAAAACTGTTCCCTAATGACTCTTTTCTCCTTACTGTTGACTTGCACTATTCCAGGCAAACTGGGAGGGAAAAAAAAAAGAAAACACTAATCTGAATTCAACTTTTTTGTTCACTATATCAATTTTCTCAAACGGACTTAGTGAAATATTTGCTTTGGAGTGTGTAGTACTTATCGGTTGGCCACATACTTATTTTTGCATACTTACTTTTATATAGCATAACATGAACCATAGTGCCAAACTTTACCTTACAACTGAATATTTATTTATTTTTTTATCTTTACAGTAGCTTCCCTAGGCTCTTATGTCAGCCACTACTTTTTGCTACAATAGCTTCACGCAGCCCTTTTTTAGTTATATTCTTTCAAGCATATCTCTTATCCTTTCATCAACAAACTCAAATTGTTGACAAAGCTTCAAAGTTATAAAGCTTTTTTAAATAGCCGTACTACTACTTTGGTTTAGATCACACAGAGTACATGAGCTTCATGATAATTATTCCTACACTGCAAGAATTTTCATTGTTTGTTCAAGACAATCCAAAACCTTATTCAAGAATCAATTTCAATTACACCATGTCTGAGCAAAAGTGTAAGGCCAAATTAGGTACACTTGTGAGGTATGCTGGTTTGACACAAAACTATTGCCCTCCTGTCCACCATCACACCACCCTCAACCCATTCAGGCATTTACAGAGTTAATGAAACAAATACCTTGCTACAGTGCCAACAGCTGTACCAACCTATTTACAAACAATGCTGTAAGGACTTGGTCAACCAATATGAGAGATAGATGCTAGTCATGGACTCCTCACAGCTGGTCAGCAAGGCGTTGTCTGTCTGGTTTTGATCCACTGTTCACAGTTCCACCTTACAGATCATACTTCCACAGGGCTGACTGAGTTACTGCCAATGTCAACTCATAACCCCCCTACTACTTGTAGCCAGCCCACTGCCCTTGAGATGACTCTCCCCCAAGCATGGCAGCAGGGGGGTGTCAGTCCATCTGTGCTCCACACTCCTTTACACCACAGACGTCATACAGGAAGGCTTGCAGACTGTACCAGCTATAATACATGTTCCGCTGTAATACCATGCATGCCTCCACACATTTGCACACACACATACACATGCACATGTACTCTGACACCTACACTCATGCACATAAGCACACATCACCTTCAGCACTTGTTTTATGTGACACCATGTCTGCATACTTGAACAAAAATACACACACACACACACACACACACACACACCCAAGACCCTTTTCAGCACATGTTCTATGTTACTCCATGTACACCCTCTTTTATGAGACCGACACACACATGCACATACAAGCAATGCACGCAGCAAGGAGGTGTCAGTTCAGCTTTGCTCCACAGTTCTCCGTTAGACCACATACATCATCCAGACAGACACACACACACACACACACACACATCCACTCAGATTCCTGCAGTCACACAGACACGCACACACCTCTCTCCATAGCAGGAAGTATCAAGTCCACCTTTGAGCCATCTTTCTATGTTGCACTAAAAAGCAGACATGCCTGAAGAAATGTTCACACACCCATGCCTGTGTACTCACTCACACATGCACTAACATACATGCTTGCACATATCTTGTAATCCAGGCAGATATGACCCTAGCCTTGACTAGCATCCTACCTTCACCCAGAATGATACTGCAGTACAAGGACAAAATGATTGACTTCAACAATTGGCTAAGCTTCTGGTGTCATTCCAAGGGGATCCAGTATCTGTCTGCCTGGGAAAAAATGATTGACAGGCCAAAATGCTTTGCCAGAGATGGCCTGTACCTATCACCCCTGGGATTCTGGATACTGGCTAAGGCTCTTGCCACCCCTATAGTGCCTTTTTAGGCAAGGTTCAAATGACAAACCCACCACCGTAACAGATACAGGAAAGAAAAAACTGAGGGTAATGCTACTCAATGCTAGAAGTCTAAACCTCAAAATGCACTCACTTGAGGCACTCCTTAAAATGGAAAACATTGATATATGTGTAGTGACTGAAACATGGTTCAAGGCTCCAGAGAGCACCCCTGCATTAACAGTATATAACTCATACCATACCTTTTGGCCACTAACCAGGACCGGAACACCAAAGGCGGAGGAGTGTCCATATTCATTAAGGATATCCACACCTCCAAGCTAGTTGCTCAACATAATGCATTCAAAATTATCCAAGCGCAACTAACTCTGGGCAAAACTGCAATCCATATTGTAGCTTGCTACAGATCCCCCACCATGCCACAGGATTCCCACTCCTGTTTTCTTGATATACTGGAAAATATTAGGCTTCAACCAAACACCCTAATAATGGGCGATTTCAGCCACCCCACTATTAACTGGGAAAACTATTCATGTACTAACTCCTTCGCGCAACGCTTTCTAGAATTCATAAACTCCAATGCCCTGGATCTACTTATCCACACCCCCACCAGGTACAATAATATCCTAGACCTAGTCATTACCAACATAAGTGACCAGTGTTCCACACCTGAAGTCAACTCCTTGTTGGTCAGATCCACACCATAGATATCCACATCCCGCTCCCACCCCATTAAGGAAATCACTGTAAAAAATTTCTCCAAAGCCAACCTCATGCTTCTTAGGACAGAAGTGGCAAACTTCACGACACCCATGCAAGTGGACAATACAGTTACGACTGCTGAATCTTATGCAAATGCACTTTATATGTACATACACGAGTGCATGGATCGTGCTATCCCTAGCAGAACCAAGACACTAACCTCCAAAAAAAGGAAGCCAATCTGGTGATCCCTGCTATAAACAAACTCTACAACAGAAGGAAGAAACTGTTGCAAAAGAGAGTAAAATCCCATGAGTGGAGGAACTCCCTAGTCAGCCTCAGTAAGAAGCTGAGATCCCTCATAAAATCCTCCAAAGTCAGCTATGAAAACAAGATTGCCACTGACTCTAAGGCCAACCACAAAGCATTCTATAGCTATGTCAATAATCTCAGTGGAAACACCTAGATATGCTCTGAGTTACAGCACAATGGCATGAAAATTACGGAGCCAACTGATATTGCCAACATCTTGGCTGATAGGTTCAGTGCCAACTTTACCCCCCACCCCCTAAAGGGCCCATATCCATACAGGAAGAATGCAGTGCCCCTGCAATCACAACTGAGTAGGTAAAAACTGCGCTCTCCAAAGCCTAGAACACAACATCCACAGGACTGGACAACATCTCAGGATGCAGTCTACATGAACTTCAATATGAACAGGCCTCCCCACCTAAGCCTCACTTCAAGCTTTGTACCCACTGAATGACACACAGCAACAGTTATACCACTCCACAAAGTGGGAGCCACCACGGACCCCGGGAACTATTGCTCTATTATCCTGATGAGCTAGGTTTGCAAGGCCGTGGAACACATCATCATTGAACTCATAAACAAAGACATTGGTAATCTCCAAAATCTGGACCCCAACCAGTTTGGGTTTGTGAAGGGCAGATCATGCCTCCTGAACCTGATCAACTTCTTATAAACACTAAAGCCATAGATGAGGGTAAGACAGTTCACACAGCCTATCTCAAACTTGCCAAGGCATTCAACACCATCCCCATTCTGGGATCATAGATAAACTCACTAAACTGGGTATAAATCCATATGTCACAAGATGGGTTGCCAACTGGCTCATGGACAGAACCCACACTGTAAATGTTGCAGACTCCAAATCTGACTTCAAACCTGTGACAAGTAGAGTACCAGAGGGTTCACTCTTGGGTCCTCTCCTGTTTGGTATCTACTTCTCTGAAGTACAGGCTGACACAGAGGGCCTCTGGCTGATGAAGTTTGCAGATGACTGGCAAATTAGTTGCCATAGTCGAGTCCCCAAATGACGTGATCATCCTACAGAAGGGCCTCACTGAGACTGATGCCTGGTGTCAGAGCCACGGCCTCAAGCTCAATGCCAAAAAGTCCATTGTCATCCCCTTTGGTAAAAACTCTGTACCCATGAACTACCACATAAGCGGCAGTCCACATAACACTGAAGGTTTGATAAGAGACCTTGGGGCTCAGGTGGACAGTAGTTTCTCCTTTGATAATCACATCACCACAGTAGTCAGGAAATCCTTCTACGTGGCACACCTCATCACAAAAGTGTTCTCATGCAGGAAAAATGAGGTCATTGTTCCCCTCTACTTGGCTCTCATTAGACCCATTATTGAGTACAAAACCCCTTTTGGAATGTACCTCACAAGACATCTTCAACAACTGGAAAGGCCACAAAAATAACTCACAAAGAGGATTACGGGACTCAAACAGATGCCCTACACTGACCATCTAAAAAAACTCCAGCTTTACTCGGTAGCACATCACCTGCTCTGAGGTGATCTTTGCCTAACATACAAAGCTATGTTAAACCCACAGCTGTTGGACATGCTAAACCTAAAGAAATCCCAATCCCTCTGAGCTACATGCTCCAGGGATCTAACCCTTGTCACCACAATAAACAGAACATGCTGGAGGGATAGATTCCTGTCCCAGAGACTTCCCAAACTCTGGAACAAGCTGCCTATCCATGTCAATCAGAGTTCCTCATTAGGACTCTTCAAGAAAAATCTTGATGAGTGGATGGGAAAGAGGAAATTCACCTCGGGGATCACCTCTGCGGCTCTGCTTGACAGGGCACAGGAAAATAACCTTCTTGGGTGGTGAAATCCAGGGAACCTTGTTGGCTAGACTTACATAGGCCCTTGGGCTGATAGCCTAGTACCTACCTATGAACCTATGAACCCATATACACATGCATACATATGCACCATTTTCACCAGTTGTTCTCTGTTACAGCATGGACACCCTGTGTACATAATGGAATGAACACACCCACAAGCAGTGGACCACTAAGGTGTCCTTTACTCACCTCTCCACAAAACACTGCTCCGATGTCAACTGGCATGTCTATTCTAGTGTCAATGAAAAAACATAACATATTCCCTCATTAATGGTTGCAAGCCTGCTGCACTGACACAACTATCCCAACAGGAGTGCAGCAAAGCAGTGTCAGTCCATCTTTGCTCCATGTTGTGTCTTTCGGCTTATCCCAGTTAGGGGTCGCCACAGCGGAACTCCGGTCCGCTAATGTTTGGTAGGGGATTTTTACATGCCGAGTTACAAGCCCTGATGCACAACCTTCAATGAAGGCACACCCATTCACGCATGCCTCCACACAGAAGACGCTCTAGCTGAAAATCGAATGCGACAACGTTTTACTGTGAGGCGACAACGCTACCACAGCACCACTACCGCGGACTTCCCATCTTTGCTCCATCATTCTCCGTTACACCACAGACTTCATACAGGCATACATAAAACTTAACTAAGTGACCAAAACAACAAGCTTGTACATGCCCAAATGAGAAGCATTTACCCACGTGACCCCTTTGTTACTATGTTCAAGCATGCACAGCTAAAAATGAGAAACATTTCCCCATGTGACCACCTTCCTTACTATCATCAAGCATATGCAGGCACAAATGTGAAGCAATTACCATAAGGATGACTCTATGATATGGGCAGATATGCGTAAACACAAGAATGATACATTACTCCACAGGATCCCTACAGTAATGTGCAATGATGCACATGTACCGAAATGAAATATTTCTCCAAATGACCACTTTAGTAATATGTCAACATGCACTCAAGTGTTAACAAAGCAAGATTGACCTCAGCAATGACTTCATTAATATGCTCAGGCATATGCAAGCATCACAATGAACCATTTTCCCAAGTGACACCTACAGTAATTGATCCAAGTCTGCAGAGGAGCAGAAGTGAAGCATTTACCTACGTGACCACTTCAATGAATACATACAAGTATGCTGAAACACAAGCTAATAACTACAGTGGTTTCTGAGGGAAATTATTTATGTCCAAGTTTGCACAGGAATGAACAGCAGAAGTTTAAGTAAGCGATTGCCTACTTTAATAGCTCCAAGTAAGCACAAACAACAAGCATTTTCAAGCATGCATGTGGAACATTTACCCAAGTGACCCCATCATTTATATGTCCAAGTATGCATCTACACATGCATGTATGCATCTAAGGTTTGGGAGGGTGGCCTAATGGTTAAGGTGTTTGCCTTACAAACACAAGGTGCAGGGTTTGGTTCTCACAAGGGATAATTGGCTAGGCTTAAAAGGGCTCTCAAGGGCATTTAGCTTAGTACTAATCTATGAACAATTCTATGAACTCGAAAATGAAGCTGTTAGACCAGCAACCAATTAATTTATAACTGTCAGACCCAATATTCAGATTGTCCTAAGCACAAACACCAAGCTAACCATAAAAATACAACAAACAATGAATATGAGCACAGAAAACAGGCAAGATGACTGATACCCAAGCAAACCTTGAGTAATATGTGTAAGTATGCATGACCACAATAATGAAACATTAACCAAGTGAACCCCTCATTGCTATTTCCAAGCATCCACCACATCAAATATGAAATGTTTAATATGACCTGGTATGCATAAACACCAAAAATGAGAGATTTAGCAAAGTATACCAAAATTAAACATTACTGAAGTTGTCAACTTGGGAATTATGTGCAATTATGCTCAAGCCCAAAAAAAATAAAGTAAAAAAAAAATCTTACCCAAGCAGTGACTACAGTGAAATGTTTGAGCATCTGAAAGTATCCAAATGAACCATTTTCACAGAAACAGCTTCCTTAATTTGTGAGAAGTATGCTTGGGAACATCAATGAGAAATTAACCAAAATGACCACTTAATTTATATGTGCAAGTATGCCAAAAGACAATAGTAAAATGTTCAAGTTTTCTTAAGCACAAAAATCAAACATATACATAAGTGATCATGTACTTTACTATATGCAAGTTATCTCAAACACCAATCATTCTGAAGCACTGATGTGGAACATGTACCCTGGTAAGACCCCTCATTAATGTGTCCAATTATGCTGAAACATCAAAAATAAAACAGTTACTCAGGCAACCACCCCAGTTATTAGTTTGAGTAATCAGTGGTACATTTAGATAGGTGACAGCTTCATAAAAATATGTCCAGTTATGCACAAATACCAGGATCAAACATATACCCAAGGGTCCCTGCAGTAATATGTAATTTTATTGAGAACACAAAATAAAATTGAGTAGCATGTAACTCTATTTAAATCTGTAGAATTTTGTAAATGTGTAGCATATGTTGTAACATCTTGAAACACAGTTTATTTTGTTTCAAATGATTTTTGTAAAGTATTTCTCAAGTGATTCCATGTGTATTGTACTATACGTTGAACTTTTCTTCCGGGGACTCTGGTGAAAAAGTGTTTGGTAGACCCTGTCAGACCACACTGGTAAAGTGTGAAATATATAATACTCAATCTGACCAAGTATGCATAACCACAACAGTGAGACATTAAACAAGTGACCGCCATCATTGTTATGTCCAAGCATTGAAAGCACACATCTGAAACATTTAGCCTAAAGATCCTTCAACAATATGTCCAGTTATGCAGAAACACTGTAATGAAGCATGAATCAACATAAGGCATTCTTGGATATGTACCAGTAAGCAAAAGGACTGAAATGAAAGATTTCCTCTTTGCAACCATTTTAGTAGTATGATCAAATATGCACAATCACTGAAAATGAAACAGTTACCAAATCAATACCTTCAGTAATCTAATTAGGCATATGCAAGCATCAGTATGAACCATCTTCAAAAGGTGACACTTTTGTTAATATGTCTAAGGATGCAGAATTACAAAAATGAAATATTTACCCGAGTGACCCCTTCAAGATTACTAGAGAAATGAGCCCACACTAAGAGTGGATTCAGTGAGAATAACTGCAGCTATTCATTAATACACACTGCAGTACATATGCAAAGGCACAACAAGTTAGTCTACTGACAAAGATGCAGGGAGTGAGCACATGCATATGCAAAGGCAGTGCCATACTACAATGGAAAGTGTCCTGTGAAGATGAAAAAATTACTGACTACAGTTGCATTACAATGCAAAAAACAACATAAGACTGAATGGAAGACACTGAGTTAAGATATCGTATCTAAATGTAAATAAAGGACAGCATAACACAGCTACTTCTGAAGTTAAGTGTTGACACCTCATTATTTCACCAGGCACCACAAAAGACATATGTTCATCAGACTGAATAATAATGATCCTGAATGTTTATGATAGGAAGGGAGAGACATCCAAGGAAATGTGAGTTATTTCTTATGAAAGGCAAATGCAGACTTTGTGACTCCTATGGTAATGGGTTGGCTTGATTTTTGATGCAAACAATGGGAGAACAGGTGTGTCAGAGAATAATGGGTTTGCAGTTCTGACTTAGGTATTCATGACCCCCCCATAGTGTCCTAAAAGTGCTTCCTGATCTCTTTGTATTCATCTTACATCAAAGGAAGAAAAATCATGATGAAAATAGGTCCAGAGGAAGTGAAAAAAGGAGAAACAGTAACTCCAAGGATGCTTCAATAATAAGTCCAACTAGGCATGAACAGCCAAAGTAAACTATTATCCAAGTGAACCCTACTGTAATATGTGTAAGTATGCACAATTATCAAAATTAATCATTTTGCAAAATACCTGATTGACTGTACACATCATTTATTAATATGGTATCAAGATGTATAAGGACATGGCCAAAAAAGGAAGGCAAATAATGTAGGTAATGCATTCCTAGGGGTAGTGTTAAAATATGCACTTCCATCAGTCACTGCCAAACACCGTTGCTGCATATGGAGTCAGTAAACAGAATTAGCAAATATGTATTTAATTAATTAAAAAAAAAATGAATAAGTATAACCAGAAATTTTAACATAGACTAAGGACAGTCTACTGTATACATGGTGTATGGAGGTATTTCTTTTTATACACTCACAGACACACACACACACACACACACACACACACACACACACACACACACACACACACACACAAACACACAGATTACTTTACTGATATAGCTATTTCCACAGGTAGACATATCTTCCCACATGAATTCATGTATTTGTCATTGTTAGTCTATATATTTATATAACTGTCGATTTCTATATCTAAGTATATATCTATATGTATCTAAAAACACAACAAATACGTATTTATTTGCATGCTTTTCTATATGCCTAACACACATACACACATACACCTGCCTTCAAATTACCAGGTAGGGATCAAGAAGACTGATTTGGTTTGTTCCCAGCCTTTTCAATCCTTCCTCTAGCCAGCCCATCCCACCTTACCCTCCTTCCTATCCTAGCCCTACCTGCCCCCCCCCCCCCGAAACCTGAGTCCGAGTTGACCTGCCTCAGACAAATGGCAGCTTGCTACGATCTGGCTTGCAAGCTGTTGTTGTCTGAGATTGGTACAGCTCTACCTGTCTTTTCTTTACAAAACTAAATTCATACCTACTTACAGATCTCTTACCATAGATGCTTACGGAATAACCATACATGTTATGTATACCAGCCAGTGGTACTATTTTTCCATATTCCACAAATCCTCAGAGTTAATGATATCAGACAACACCTACTAATACAAAGTGCTCCTAGGCCTTTTGCTAGTGGGGAATTATAGTTGATTCCCCTATAGCCCAACATTCCATGAACACCAACAAGCCAAATTTTCACTAATATAGGTATTTCTGTGTATGCAGCCTCAAACTGTTTCATGTACAAGTAGAGAAGGCATTACGCAAGGTTCAGATGAGTGCATTCTTATGCCAGTCAGCATTACCTCTTGACTACTGGCAGACCTGAAGCTGTACCTGTAAAACACCCTGCCAGCGACATTCAGTATTACATGCAAAACAGGCTATGTGCAATAAGACTAGAGGACCTAGGAAATTCATCACCATCCACAAGGGCCATGCATCAATTGAGCTCAGTAAATGCGAACCACTTGGAAGAGCAATGTCTATCAAGCTGTAAGAAAGGACCATTATGGAAGTCGCCATTCACTCAGAAATTTTCCATAATTAAGCACAATTCAATTTCCTGACACAAAACCAAATTATTTCTATCAGCAACAGCATCATCAGTTTGTCTCAATTATGAGCAGTCACTGCAATGTCACAAAATAATTTAATTTGGCCAGTGCTCACTACTGGATTATGATCATGTATGCACAATGACTGCCCTGACACACCACTGAATTATTACCTACATTGACCCCTTCTTGGATAACATCTCAGTATGCACAAGAATTAAAAAGGATGCATTTCCACAGGTGACCCCTTCATTAATATCACTATGTATGAACAACTACCGATATGAAACAATTGGCGCAAAAAAACTTTGCATCAGAAAAAGAACACCATCCCCACGGTGAAGCGTGGTGGTGGCAGTATCATGCCTTGGGGGTTGCTTTTCTGCTTTTCTCCAGATGGAACTGGGGTTTTAGTCAAGGTTGAGAGAATTATGAACAGCTGCAAATACCAGTCACTTTTGGCCCTTCAGGCGTCTGCTATAAAGCTGAAGATGAAGAGGAATTTCCCCTTTCAACACAACAATGACCCCAAGCATACATCCAAATAAACAAAAGAATGGCTTCACCATAAGAAAATTAAAGTTTAGGAATGGCCCATCCAGAGCCCAGACCTAAATTGTATAGACAATCTGTGGAGTGACCCGAAGAGGGTAGTGCACAAGAGATACCCTTGCAATATGAAAGATTTGGAGCGCCTTGGCAAGGAAGAGTGGGAAATATTGCCTAGTCAAGATGTGCGATGCTGATAGACTCCTACCCAAGAAGACTGAATGTTGTAATTAAATCAAAAGGTGCTTCAACAATGGATTAGTTTAAGGGTATGCACAGTTATGCAACCAGCGTAATGTATGTTTTTTTTTATTTTTATATTTTTTTACCCAAACAAATTTGTGTGTTTTTCAATTCAGTTGTACAGGTTACATGTCACATTAAAGCTGGTAAAAGTTTTGAAATAATTTAGTGTGGTCTCATTTTTAATATGACAACAGTCTGGCATTTTAACAGGGGTGTGTGCACTTTTTATCACTGTACATAGATATGGAGACAGGAATACATAATCAGTAAAATAATATGAGATAGAAAACTATTGATTGCACTGTGGTAATGACAATTGACTACTTTGAGCATGCTCTGCAGGAATCATTTATATGTTCATAGGTGTGTACTAGGCTAATGGCTGGGACCTTTACAAGCCTAGCCCATAGGATTACCCTGACATTATGCCACCCAACCTTAGTTCCCAGTGCCTCGGTCGAGTAAAGCCACTGGAGTGATCCCTGGGGTGAAGTTTCTATTTCCCATCCAATCATCAAGAATTCTATTGAAGAGAGCCAGTGAGGTGCTCTGCTTTACATGTACAGGAAGTCTATTCCATAGCAGTCTTTGGGTTATGAACCTGTCCCTGCAGCATGTTCTGTTGATTGTGGTAATGAGGTTGAGGTCTCTGGAGCATGTGGTGCAGAGGGATTGAGATTTCTTTAGATGTAGCATTTCTAACAGAGCTGGGTCAGACATGGCTTTGTAAGTCGAGCAGAGATCGTCTCTAAGAAGGCGATATGAGACAGAATAGTTGGAGTTTTTTTAGTTTGTCCATATAGGACAAATGTTTAAGGCCTGGGATCCTTTTTGTGAGGTACTTTTGCAGACTCTCCAGTTGGTTTTGGTGTTTAGTGAGGTACATGCCAAATAGGGCATTGTACTCAATGATTGGCTTAATGAGGGAAGAGTAGAGGGAGACAATGACCTCTTTCTTCCTTAATGTAAAACCCTTAGTAATGAGATGTGCCACATAGAAGGACTTTCTGACCACAGTGACAATGTGGTGGTCAAAAGAGAGGTTACTGTCAACCCTTGTTCCCAGATCTCTTATGATGCCTTCTGTGTTCAGTGGACTACCATCAATGTGGTAATTCATGGGAACTGGGTTTTTCCCAAAGGGGATGACGATACATTTTTTGGCATTGAGCTTAAGGCCTTGATTCTTACACCAACCGTTGGTCTCAGTGAGGCCTTTCTGTAGGATGTCAACATCATTAAGGGAGTTATTAATAGCTCCCAACATGCAATTGTCTGCAAACTTTGTCAGCCAGATTCCCTTTATGTTGACCTGGACTTCAGAGAAGTAGATAACAAACAGGAGAGGACCAGGCCCGAACCCTGTGGGACTCTACTCATGACTGGTCGGCAGTCTGACTTAGAGTCAGCTACTTTCACACTGTGGGTTCGACCTGTGAGACAGTTTGCAACCCACCTAGTGATATATGGTTTGATGTCTAGCTTAGTGAGTTTTTCTATGATTCCTGAGTGGAGAATGGTATCAAAAAACTTGGCCAGATCAAGGTAGGCTTTATGAACCAACTTGCTTTCATCAACAGCTCTGGTTTGGAGATTCCCTATATCCTTGATTATTAGGTCCATGTTGATGTGTTCCACAGCTTTGCATATCAGACTCATCAATCTAATGGGGTGATAGTTCCCAGAGTCTGTAGTCACTCCTCTATTGTGGAGAGGGATGACTGTAGCAATGCGCCATTCAGTAGGGACAAGGCCTGAGGTGAGGCTGTGATTGAACAGGGCACACAGGTGAGATGCCAGTTCACTCTGTAGTTCATGTAGAACACAGCCAGGGATATTGTCTGGTCCCATAGAAGCTGTATTCTTGGCCTTGGACAGTGCTGTTTTAACCTGTGCAGCAGTAATACTGGGTGCCTGGCAATCTACTAGTATTGTGACTGGTCCCTTGGGGGGGGGTAAAGTTGGCACAATCTGTCAGCCAGTATATTGGCAATATCTGTTGTCTTGGTATAGGAGGTACCATTGTGCAGTAGCTCAGAGCAAATCTGGGTATTGCCATGGAGAATCTTTACATAACTATAGAAGGCCTTGTGGTTGTCTTTACCATCTGCTGCAATTCTCTTTTCATAGCTAGCTTTAGAGGGTTTGATGAGGGATCTCAGCTTTTTATTGAGGTTGATTTATCCAAAATAAACCACAAATTAGTCTAGTGTCAAAGATGCAGGGAGTCACCACATGTATATGCAAAGGTAGTGGTGTACTACAATGGAAAAGATTGTATGGAGCTGAAAGGATTACTTTTATCAGCTGAGGTTTATGCATTCAAATTAAAATGTAATAAAAAACATAAGACTGAATGGCAGATGTTGCATGTAAAGATATTCGCTGCAAAGCATAACACTACTAACTCTAAATCTAGCAGTTGACATCTCATTACTTCAAAGGGTAGCAGAAAAGACATATGTACAACTAACTGAATAACAATGACTCTCTTTGCTTACACTAGGAAGGGAGAGACATCCAAGGAAATGGGAGTCATTCCTTCTGAAAGGCCACTGCAGACATCGGGACTGCTATGTAAATGAATTTATTTGATTTTTGAAACAATGGAAGAACAAGTTTGTCAAAGACTAATGTGTTGTCAGTGCTGACACAGGTAACCATGACCCCCCCCCCCCCACACACACACACACACACACACACACACAGTGTCCTAATAGTGCTTCAGGATCTTTTATGCATGTAACATCAAAGGAAAGAAAGATCATGATGTGAATGGGTCATGTGGAAGTGGAGAAATATGAAACATTTTCCCTAAGGATTCTTCCATAATATGTTTTAGTTTGTACAAACACCGACGTGTAGCATGTTTCCAAAGGAGCCCTTAAGTAATATGTCGTGGTATGCACAGGTACTGAAATGAAACATTTCCCCAAATGGCTAAAAGATTATAAACCGCATTTACTTGCATCAATCTGTACAAGAACATGGCAGAAATGTGATAGTCAGTAATGTAGATAATGCCAATTCAGGGCCAGCAGACAGGTATGCAAGTCACTCACCCACAGCCAAACAGTGCATCTTCATTTGGAGACTTTATACAGAAATACAAAACATAAATGTACATTTTTTACTGTTATAAATAACTATAACCTTGCATATTATCTAGACTGTATTGTATACATGGTGCAGGTAGGCATTTTTATTTAGCCATACTCACAGCAACCAATAAATAAATTAGTTGTGTGATTGCAGTAATTGTCTTGATTAAACATCTTTCCACATTTATTTCTGTAATTAACTATGTCATTTTATATATTTATACAACTCTAGGTGAAGATGTATATATCTACATCTTGCTATTTTTTTTTATTTATATACATATGTATACACATAACACACACACACACACACACACACACACACACACACACACACACACACACACACGCACGCACACATAAATCTGCCTTCAGATAATAAAATTCACCAGTATTGTAACAGTCATAGAATATTTCCATGCTCACCTAATCTTATTCTTTCAGCTTTTCCCGGTTAGGGGTTGCCATAGCGGATCACAGGTCTGCTCATGATTGGCAGTGGAATTTTACAGTGTGAAGTTGTCAGCCCAGTGCCCAACCTTCCACAGAAGGCACACATATGCACGCACTCATGCCTAGGGCCAATTTAGAGTGCCCAATCCAACTATAACATGTCCTTTGGATGTGGGAGGAAACTGGAGCACCTGGAGGAAATCAATGCGACCACAGGGAGGACATGCAGACTCCACACCAAAGGCACTGCAGCCGAGGATGAACTGGAGAACCTCTTGCTATAAGGCGGCAATGCTAACCACTGCACCATGCTCACCTAATGAACAGAACTAATTCATTTGGATAACACCTAGTCACAGAGCTCATAGCCACTTAATTGCCTCACCCTAAGACAACTAGGATGGATAGAACTCCCTAACCTACTAAAATACAACCAAATTCTCCTGACTCATCAACTGCTATACCAACCAAATAAAATGCCTGCCCTCTCTGGTCTGTTCACCTTCCACAATACTTCACGTCAACTAAGATCTTCTAATACCACACAACTAACTGTTACCAATTACTTACATAACTCAGGTCAATCTCTTTATTCCTCTGCAGTTGCTAAGGTCTGGAACTCTCTACCCCTGGCATTAGATGTCTAAATAGTAAACATATTTTCAAATCCCTACTAAAAGATCTCCTATTCAGAACTTGGATATGTTCCTGTACAGAACCAGACTAATTTCACCTGTTCCTGACTTTCAACATCCCTAGATCACAGGTGTACCGTGTAGTTTCACTTAGTGCATAGTACTGTGAGCCAGGTGTTTTGGCTACCTTTATAGTTATGATTTCTAGTTTATGACCCTGTTTGTCTATGGAAACTTCTTTTTGAATTTATGTTCAAGCAATTATATATTTGTTGTATAATATGTTATTTAATTTGTTTCTCAATATTTGAACCACTATATGCTGCATCACTTTTAAAACTCAGATTTTACTCCTTTTATATATGCTCTTTGTACAAAATTGCTGTGTTTATATAATTTATTACTTTTATTGGCCCTAGGTGTGAGTGTGTGCGTGTGTGCCTTCTGTGGAAGGTTGGGCGCCGGGCTGGCAACTTGACACCGTAAAACTCCACTGCCAATCATGAGCAGACAGGTGATCTGCTGTGGCAACCCCTAACCGGGAAAAGCCGAAAGAAGAAGAAGATTATTTTTTATAATTTTTTACTATTAATCTGTAGCTTTTCTCTCCAGGCCTCTGCTGAATACGGTCACCCTGTGTCCAGTCGTACTAACCAGGTAAACAAATGGTAAATAAATAAATAACTAAATAAATAAACCAAATAAACAATTAAATAAATAATACTATCAGAGAATCTAATTGGATACCCCATAGACCTACCTGCCCGGAACACCCATATGACAACATGTCACAGATTAACGTACTATTGTGTACGCTGCCTCAAACTGTCCCATGAACAAGAGCATACAGCAGTATCTAAGGCTGAGCAGTGCTTTCTTGTGCCAGCCACCATAACATTTTGACAATTGCTGTACCAGAAACCTTACCTGTAAAACACCCTTCATTGGTCATTCATTACTAGATACAAAATTGTCTATGTGGCAGATGAGGAGAGGATCTAAGCATTCATCATCATGCACAAGGGCAAGCCATGAAATGATCACAGTAAATGCAGAATCACCAATCTGAAGGCCATTATCTGTTAGGTTGTTCTAAGAATCAGTATGGAGTTACCCATTCCCATCAAAAGATTGCCTTATTAAGTACACACCAGTTCCATGACACATAAGAGAAGCATTGCTATCAGCAATCCAATCAATAGTTTGGTTAAAGTATGAGCAAGCACAAGACTGTCATGACATGAACTCTTTTGCCCAATGATCAATACTGCAGTCAGACCATGTCTTCACAAGCACTTCCCTGACACAGCAATGGCTTATGTTCTACATCAACTGCTTCATTAGTATCTCACAGTATGCACAAGCACTAAAATGAAGCATCTCACCAGGTGACACCTATGGTGATATGCCCATCTATGCACAAGTACCACAAGCGAGGCCTTCATTAATATGTGCAACCATGGACAAGTGTTAGCAGCGGAACAGTTAGCCAAGCAATCTCTTCAGTCATATGTAGAGGCATGTCCAAGCATCAAAAGGAACCATTTCCAAAGTGACACCTAAAAGTACTATGTGCAAGTATGCAGAACCACAAAAATGACACATTAAACCAAGTGGTCCCTTCATTAAGATATTCAAGTAAGCTGAAACACAAAATGAAGACAATAACCACAGCAACTACTTTACTTATATATCCGAGTATGCAGAAGTGCAGAAAAAAAAACAATTAACTGAGTACCCCCTTCTTTAATATGTCCAAGTAAGCGCAAACACCAAGCATGCACAGCACAAACAGTGAAACATTTACCGGAGTGAACCCTTTATTAATAATGTATATCAGTAAGCAGAAATACTGAAACACAACAGTCAATACAGCAACCACTTCAGTGGTCTGTTCAACTATGCAGAGGCACCAGTATAAATAGGTGACTCCATCTTTAATATGTCCAAGTAAGCACAAATACCAACATGAAACATATACCTAAGCAACTCTTCACTAATATGTTGAAGCAAACATGACTGCAGTAATGACACATTGATCAAGTGAACCCTTCATGACTATGTCCCAACATACACAAGCACAACAGTGAAACATTTTCCTTAAGGATCCTTCAAATATATGGCCAGGTATGCACAAACATCAAATTAAAACATTTATCCAAGTGAGCCCAGAAGCAATATGCTCAAGTAAGTACATATACAAAAAATGAAACATTTCTCCAAGCGAGCCTTAAAGTGATATGTCCAAATATGCACAAGCACTAGAAAATAAATGATCATGCAAGCAATCTATTCAGAAATGTATATACACATGCAAGCATCAAAATGAACCTCTTACACCAATCATACCTTCAGTAATTAGTCATACTATGCAGAGGCAATTTAATGAGTATGCTACCCAAGTGAACCCCTTCATTAATATGTCTGAGTATGCTGAAACACTGAAATAAAGCATACATCCCAGCAAACTCATCCCTTATATGCCCAAGTGTAATGAACCACTTTCCTAAGCAACTCCTGGAGTAACACGTCAAACCTTGCACAACTTCAAAAAATGAAACAGTTACCTGAGTAATATCTTCATTAGTATATTTTGGCATGTGCAAGCATTGAAATTAACTATTTACCCAAGTGACCTCTTTAATAATATGTTGAAGTATGCATACACACAAAATTAAAACATTAACCCACTTTAGTTATATATCCAGGTATTCAGATGCACAAAAAACAACCATTTAACTAAGTGACTCCTTCCTTCATTTGAGCAAGTAAGCACAAACACAAAGCATGCACAAGCACAAATGTGAAACATTTACACACGTTAACCCTTCATTAATGGGTCCCAGTATGGTGAAACGCAAAAATGCATCTGTTACCCCAGCAGCCTCTTGAGCAATCTATTCTAGTATGCAGAGGCACAATGAAATAGGTGACCCCTCCTGTAATATGTACAAGTAAGCACAAATACCAACATAAACCATATAACCAACTGGCCCTGCAATATGTCCCAGTATGCATAACTACAGTAATGACACATTAATAAAGTGACCCCCTGACGACTATGGCCAACCATTCACAACCACAACTGTGAAACATTTAGCATAAGGATCCTTCAAGTATATGACCAGGAATGCAGAAACACCTAATTAAACTTGTATCCAAGTGACCCCATCAATAGTATATCCAAGTATCCACATGTACCATACTGATAGGGAGCTCCTCAGTCATTAGCCCACATATACACAAGCACTACAAAATAAACAATTACCCAATCTAGTTCTTCAGAAATATGTGTAGACATGAGCAATCATCATACATAATCCTTTTCCCCCAAGTGACACCTTCACTCATTTGTCCAAGTATGCACAGGCACTAAAATGTTTAACCAAGTTATTCCCTCATTAATATCTCCAAATATTGATAAACACAAAAATAAAACATATATCCCAGCAAGGTCCACACTTATATGACCTAGTACCGAAACAAACCGGTTACCCAAGTGACCCCTACAATAACATGTCCAACCATGCACAAGTACTAAAGAATTGGACAGTTACCAGAGCAACCTCTTCACTAATATACTTAGGCATGCGCAAGCATTGAAATGAAGTGTTTTCCCAGTGACAATTTCTGTAATATGGCCAAGTATGCAGAAGCACCAAAATAAAACTTTAACCTAAGTGGCCTCTTCATTAATATGTCCAAGTATGCTTAAACACAAAATTTAAACATTTAGCCCTGCAACTACTTCCGTTATATATCCAAGTATGCACAGGTACAAAAATAAAACATTTATCTAAGTGACCCTGTCCTTAATATATGCAAGGAAGCACAAACATAAAAAGTGCAACATTTACCCACATGGACCCCTTTCATTAATATGCCCCAGTACTCAGAAACAACAAAATACAACAGTCTCCAAATCAACCACTTCCCTTATATGTTTAATTATGCAGTGGCACATACAACTAGGCAATGCCTTCTGTAATATGCCAAAGTAAGCATGAATGCTACCATGAAACATATTGACAAGTGACCCTTGAGAAATATGTCCAAGTGCCTATAGACACAGTAAAGACACATTAACCAAGTGTCTCCTTCATGAGTATGTCCCAGCCTGCACAAGCACAAATGTGAAATGTTTACCATAAGTGTGTTTCCATTATTTGGGCATTTATGCCATAGCAGTGAATTGAATCATTTATCCAACTGACCCATGAGTAATGTGTCCATGTATGCAGAAGCACTAAAAAAAGAAACTATTACACAAGCAATCACTTCAGAAATAATTGTCAGCATGTGCTAGTATTTAAATGAACCTATTTCCCAAGAGGCACCTACAATAATTGGCCAAGTATGCAGTGGCACAAAGCAAACACTTATCTAAAGTACCCCCTTCATTAATATGCCTTAGTGTAGCAAAACACAAACATAAAACATACGGCCCAGCAAGCTACCAGAGTAGTGAAATTAAACAGTTCCCCAAGTGACCCCCAACAGTACTATGTCCAATCCTTGCACACCTACTGAAAATGGAACACTACATATGCACTAATATCTAATTGCTAAGGCTAGTTACATTCAGCTAAGTTACAGCTTACTAAATTTCCAAGCACCTCTGAACATAGATGACACTGAGGCCTACTGTGAGCTGTACACAAAAGCACTGTACAGCCACATTCATAGCTGCACACAGGAGGCAGTACCTGTCTGAGTCAAACCTATGGTTACTGGCAAAAATAAATCACCCTGGTGAAGCCTTAGCATAAACAGGTTATTCAACAAAATAAAAATAATTCTCTCCAAAGCCAAGAAGTAACAGACAAAACAATGCAAAAAGACACCCACCAGTCTAAACAGACACATTTGAGAGCTGCTTAAATCTGCCAAACCAAACTATGAGGTAAAGATAGCTTCCCAGGTGAAAGATAACCATATATTTTTTTAAATTATGTTCCTAACCTCAAGAGGAATGCTCACCAATGTGCTGAGATAACCAGGAATAGCAACACTTGCATCCAGCCTGAAACTATAGCCAACCTGCTAGCTGACAAGTACAGTTCAAAGTTCTACCATGATCATCACCTAGTATCACACCCAAAGAAACACCCACAACCATCCCTTTACCAGTCAATAATAGGGAACAGGTCCTTAATGCGCTCTCTAAAGCCAAAAACACAGCTTTCAAAGGTCCTGACAACATTCCAGGATGCTGCTTTAAAAGCTTAAAACAGAATCCATAAGGGCCACTAAAAATGATATTAAACCACACTCTCCTGACAGAAGTAGCATGATGTTCCAAAGGAATGGAGGACTGTACCAGTTGTGTCTCTGCACTAAGGGAGGCCTATCTACTGACCCATAGAACTACAGACTCATAAGCTTGACCAGTGTTATCTGCAAGGCCATGGAGAGATTGTCATGGACCCAGTCAGGAATGACATAGGAAATCTTGAAACACTGGTCCAGACACAATTTAATTTTGTCAAAGGGTGGCTTTGTCTGCTCATTCTGGTGGACTTCATTAAGAAAGTCACCAGGGCCATGTACGAGGGTAAAATGGTACACAACAGTTCTGCAGACCTGGCCAAAGCTTTGGACACAGTCCTCCACTGTGGATCATAGACAAACTTAATGAGTTAAGTTTAAACCCCTACATTGTCAGATAAATGGCAAACTGGCACACTGGCAGGACACGTGATCCAGATAGGTGAATTTACTTCTGATAAGAAACTTGTTACTAGTGGTGTCCCACAGGGATCAGTGTTGGGACTCCTCCTGTTTGGTATATATTTCTCTGAATCAAAGGACGATGTTGGGGGCCTCTGTTTCAGCAAGTTCATCAATGACTGTAAGCTGGGAGCAATCACTGAATCCCCAAACGATGTGGATATCCTACAAACAGGCCTAAAAATGACAAACAACTGGTGGCAAAGCCATGGTCTGAGATTAAAATGTTTAATCATACCCTTCATTAAATCAGATATGCTTGCAAATTATAATATTGATAGCACACCCCTAAGAGTAGACCCAGTGGTGAGGGACCTAGGACCACAGATAGAGACTAAATTAAACTTTGACCATCAGGTAGCTACGGTAGTGAGGAAATCCTTTTTTGTAGCTCAACTTATAAGTAAAGGCATGGCATAAAGTTTAAAGGAAGTCATAGTGGCAGTGTACTCCTCTCTCATTGGGCCCATAAACGAGTGGCCCCAGAGGTCTCTCCTAAAAAATACAAAGCATAAGACACCAGACCAACTAAATGCCCAATCTTTTTACCCCATCTCATTCTGTTTATTGACAGGAGACATATGCCTGACCTGCAAGGCACTCTCTGATCCAGCTCTGATGAAAATGTTACATATTTGCAAGAAAAAAATTATACAAGGGTTACACATTCCATGGACCTGAACCGTATTTGCGACTCTAACAGAAATTACTGGAGAGACAGATTTGTACCTCAAAAGCTACCCTGTCCATGGGATAAACTTCCCACGTTCATAAAACAAAGCACACCCCGCACTATCTTCAAAAAGAATTTGGATAAATCCATTCCTGGGGTACTGCCCATGTCCCTTATGGGCAGAGGCAGCCTGTAAACTAACTCAGGGCTCCAACACCCTAAGATCTGCTACTCTGATACTACCCAATCCTATATCTGATGAATTAAGATATAATACTGTAATATCCTGGGTCTTATCAGCTAGGTTTGCAAAGGCTCTTGTGCCATTAGCTTAGTAATCACCTATGAACCAATGAAGTTGGACTAGGGGAATGGAGCCCAATGATGCCAGCATCCAGGGTTCAAAAGCTGCAAAACACTTTAAAAGAAAAACAAAAACTGACCATCATGAACATTCTGATTCCAGTCTGCATGCGAAATCAAAGACCTGCCAGTCTTTTCAGAAAATTATTTTCAAAAGAAAATTGAAGACATGAGTTAGCTAAATTAGATGGTGAAGTTTAGCCATAATGATGGTCTTTGCAACAACAAGCTCCCAGGCCCACCAGCTACAAAACAAAAAGACATTGTGGAGTAAATCCACACCAGATAGTTAGGTGACCTACTTCAAGAAGTAATACAGAGGTCTATGTTCACCAGGATAAGGGAACAGAGCAGATACTCGACAGGAAGTAGGAGGTGGAGAAAGACAAGGAAAAAATATGCACAGTCTCACATCCAAATTGGAATTATTAAAAAACTGTCCTTCCAACACAATGGTGCATATATTTCCCACCTCCCTCACCTCCAATTCTTGTAATAAAAATAAAAAATAAAAAGCTGATAAATTCCTGCAGGTACAGAAATTTTAACCAAAAAAGTCAAGGCTCTTAATCTTCACCATGTTTCCTATGTTGCAAGTCTAATGAAAGGATATAAAAAAATCACCAAAAGTATCAAAAAATATTTCTAAAATTTTCTACATTATTAAAGAAAACAGTCTCTGCATAAGAAAAATACTTGATAAATATATTTTAGTCATTAGTACTTTTTTCATATCTGCTGACATGTCCATATATTTACTATCCCTTCCACAGAGGGGAACAAGATGCTTAAGTACTGTAATGAGAATGACTAGCACCATTATCTCCTATACCTGTCTTAGCCGTACGTATTGAATGTCTCCTTACACATTTCGGTTCCTACTCTTTCATAGGTTCATAGGTTCATAGGTTGGTACTAGGCTATTGGCCCTAGGGCCTATGCAAGCCTAGCCATAACAATTCCCTGGATATTTCTTCCCACAATATTTACTTCTCTGGGCCCCTGTCTAGCAGGGCGACTGACACAACTCACTCTCCCTTTTCAACAACTTAGCATCGATACATAGCAGTAGTCATAGTTCCTGTTTTTTTCCTCAAAGACTGCAGTTACTACAGACATAAACAAGTAACTTCCAAGTCTCACCTCCCCCAATTCCTTAACATATTTTAATAGCTACTAAAATTTGTTAATGTAACAAACACATTGTAAGAGGTTTAACACATAATCTTGCTTAACCTTTTCCTTTGTCCTAAAGCTAAGCCCTCATACTTGTTTACAAAATAAGTCACTAGAAAGATTGAAACTCTGCTAAATAAAGCCACATCAGTGTTTTTACAGTTCCTGCAGAATCTGGAATGAAGAGTCAATAAATGATTGCTGCTAATCAAATTAAATATGATAGTCGTATCTGTCTAACGAAAAATGTAAGCCTTCAAATGTTTTCAAATATGTCATCCTAAATAACAAAGGTGTATATAGCTAGTACAAGACATTTCAAGCAATAAATCATGCATTAAACTAAAATAAGTCTCCAGTCTTATTAACATTACACACCAATATTGTTCACAATATGAAAAACTCCCAACTGTATACTACACAAATCATAATTATAAATCAGTTGTAAGATCTGGGAAAACTAAACTGTGCAATACCATCCTTTCCATTTCATGCCTCCTTCACATGCACTCTATACTCCTGTTGTCTCCCTGATTGCATGCCTAGCGTTAACTATATATTTCATAGATTCATAGGTTCATAGGTTCATACTAGGCTATCTGCCCTGGGGCAATTATAAGCCTAGCCCGATTCTGTATGGCTTACGCCACTCCTTGATTTGAGTATACTGTGCCCTTTTTAAGGTTTAGTTTACTGTGCCTCTGTCTAATAGTGACACGGGAATAATCCCTGGGACAAACCTACAATCCCCCATCCACCTATCGAGATTCTTCTTGAAGAGATTCGGTGAGGTGCTCTGCCTCACATGAACTGGAATTCTATTCCAGAGCGAAGGGAGCCTCTGGGTTATGAACCCGTCCCTCCAGCAAGTTCTACTTATTTCTGTGCTGAGGTTCAAGTCCCTCGAGTGTGTGGCTCTAAGGGATTTAGATTTACTGAGGTGGAGCATGTCCATTAATTCTGGATTTGATATAGCTTTGTATGTCAGGCATAGATCGCCTCGAAGTAGGCAGTATGCAACTGAGTAGAGCTGGAGTTTTTTTAACCGAGCAGCATATGGCATCTGTTTGAGACCCTTGATCCTCTTGGTGAGATATTTTTGGGGTCTTTCTAATTGCTGCAGGTGACGGGTAAGGTACATCCCAAAAAGGGCATTGTATTCTATGATGGGCCTGATGAGTGATGAATAAAGGGGCATGATTACCTCTCTTGATCTAGATGTGCAACCCTTCGTGATGAGGTGGGCTATGTAGAAGGTCTTTCTAACCACTTTGGCAATGTGGTTTTCAAAGGAGAGATTGCTATCAACTTGGGTCCCCAGGTCCCTAATAACTTTCTCTGTACTTAATGGGTTTCCGCCTATTTCTTCTTCTTAAGGCTTGTTTCTCTAGCACAAACTTATCTAACAAATGAAATAGTAGACTGGCTGTACAGTTTATAAGATCTGGAAAGTCAAATGACTCCTAAACACTACTGTCCCAAAATCAACAGAATTTTATTCACCACTTCTCTCAAAATCTTGACAGAACAACAGGTTTTGCCTTAACGTGCATTTCAAAATCCTGTACAGATGGAGAAGTTAATCAGCATCAGAACTGCAGATGGATGCAGCACACAGCAATGTATTTGCTCTATAACATTTATTAATCACACTGTTAGTCTACACAGATAGAAGTATTACATGCACAAAAGCAAGGAGAATTGTGAATTGCAACTATAACATAAAATTTAATAGAACAACCCGGTTTGCATTTTTTGAAACTCTAATAATTATGTGCCATAATTTTATGTAATTCATGGTGACGCTACACATTTAGAGTTTAAGAAAATGAAAGACAACCTTTAAAAAATTGCAAGAAATCTACTATACATCAGCTATAGCCTGGTTCAGAAGCCGGTGAGTGTATGGACGTTTTGGACATTAATTCCTTTTCTGATACTAATAACTTGTTGCCTGATAGTCCATCCACTTCTATTGATGTGCACTTTGATAGTTATTCAAATATTAATCTTGTTTCTGATGTTATTGAACAGGAGGTTAATTTAAATATTGTTTTAACAGCAACGATTTTAAAGTATTTAACTATTCTACCTTTCCTGTTAGTATTGAACTGGCCGATGTGTTGGCAAGGGGCTTAACTTTTGTACCTTTCAGGAATATTGACTTAGCTAAAACCATTATAGATCTAAAGTTGTTTGCAAGGAAACTTAACTTGAAACAAATTTTTGGCTTACAGCATGATAATGCTCAATCAGCCAGTAATGAGTTTCATGTGTATAGCACTTTTAATCCAGTTTTACATCCCACTTTAATGGCATTTGAGCGTATTTGCGAGTTTGACTTGAGGAACTTGGGACTATTCAGGAATGGCTCAGATGGTAGCAACCTGAGTACTGATGAAAGAATGTTACTGTCTGAATTGATAAACAATAATTCAAGGATATCTCAATCAGATAAGGGTGGTGGCATTGTCATTTTTGATAATAATAAGTATAGAGAAAAAATGTCTTTACTTTTGGACACTGCTCATTATAAACTTGTCTCCCTGAGTGAACTGTATGGAGCATATAGAAAAATCAGGGGATTCCTAAATGACTTATTTATTGAAGCACACATTTCCCTTGATATCTTTAACTTTCTTACTGTACCAGCACCCCAGATTCCTGTCATTTTCGGAATCCCCAAGATACATAAAGACTTATATGACCTCCCCCTTGTGTTCGATAGTCAATGGGTGTAACTCCATTACTTATCCTATGGCTAAGTTTGTCGATAGCATACTTTCAAGTTTTTGGTGCATGAACCCCAGGTATGCAAAGACTCTTGGTCCTTTTTAGCTAATGTGAATGGGATGGTATTTATGCTGTACTGTAATTTCGCAATTTATACACGGTGATCCCACATGACCTGGGCATAGACTGGGTCAGTCAGTTACTGGTCAGTAAAGGCATTGATAACGATGAATTATACTTGGTCCAGGAATTCCTAGACCTAATTCTTACAAACAATTTCTTTCTGTTCAAAGATTCTTATTACGTTTAAACAAAGGGGGTAGCTATGGGATCACCTTGTGGTACCAGCTTTTATAATCCTGTAATGGTTTTCTGGGAGAAGGAATACTTGTTGAATAATAATCCTTTTCCCGAGTACATCCACTTTTATACCCAGTACCTGGATAATATTTTTATCATCTTTAAAGGTAACAAGATGGTTTTGAGACAACTGTTGGATTATATGAATAATACCACAGAATTCCTTAGATTTACCAGTGATTTTCAAGGAGAGAGTATTTCTTATTTAGAAATATGTTTGACCAAGGACCATACTAGACATTGTTATGTAGCTGCTATTTTTGGGAAAGAAACCTACTCCAACTCTTTCTTACACTTTTCCAGCTCCCATCCAGGACACCAGAAAAAATCAGTTGTCAAAGGACAACTTGTCCAAGCAGCTAGAATGGTTTCTGATTTCGAGGAATTCTTAGCCAAATGCCATCTCTTGAGGGATATGTTCCACAAGCGTGGTTACCCATGGGTTTTGCTTGATGATATATTTGATGAAGTAACTTTTAAAAGATCTACTGGTTTTTACAAAGCAATTTTAAATGATTCCCATATGGAACAAGTGATGATAACCAATGATATTGGTGATCAAGCTACCAATTCACATATGGATACCAGCACTGACTTTTCTTCATCCTTTATTACCCCTTTTAGTAATGAAGCTCACCTTTAGAAATGCATTTTCCTTTAAGAACTGGGATTTAATCAAGGTGGATGTGAATGTGAGGGACAGCCTTCCCACAAAACCAATAGTCATTTTTAAAAGGGGACAAAATTCGAAGTCTTTATTATAAAGTAAAAAGGCAACTAACTCAAGGGTAAAGGGCATGTTTTGCTGTGAGGCTTGCCCTTATTGCAAGTTTATCAACACTGGTTGTTCCTTTACGGTTAGGAATCACAATGTTTCATCTACTAGAAGGTTCAGTTGTAATTACAAAAGTATAGTTTATTTAGCCAAGTGCAAACTATGTCCCATCTTCTATATTGGTAAGATGGATAGAAGACTTAGGGAAAGACTGTATGAACAAATTTATGCCATCAAAAATAAAAAAAAGTGGAGAACGCCTTTGCAAAACACATAACTAACCACCGAGATCACTCATTTAATTTCAGGATTATAGAGCAGGTTAATGGATCCATAAGGGTGGCCCTATCCCACTATGGTTGGAAAGGTGTGAGCCTTTATGGCAACTTTGATGTGATGCCTTTAGATATCCAGGCATCAATGATGTGTGCTCCACTGCCTGCATTTTAAAATTAAGGAGTTTAATGAGATGAGTCCTTTTGTTATTTGTGTGTATATTTATTAATTTATGTATAAACTTTTTATGTGTTTCCATTGGCCTATCATAGGGCTTACACATTTTTAAATATATTCATATAAATGTGTGTAACACTATATTTATTATTTTGATAGAGCATGTTTTTAACCATTACTTTTTTTAGGACATGCATACATTTATAATAGATTTTAGGCTTGGTTTTATTGAAATTCCTGCTAATACTTCACCACTCATACCAATTTTTAAATGGATTTTTAAATAGAACATTTTTTGTGTTACTCATAGGTTAATGTATTTGATTGTATTTAATTGTTTAATTGCTCATGTGATTCCTGGCAGGTGTGGTTATTTGCTGGGAAAAGGTATTTAACTAATTTTGTCAATGTGTTTTTTTGTCTGAAGAAGTGCTGGCACTGACCTGCACGAAAGCGCTAACCTTACTTTATTAAACTACAGTATCATTACTTTTGATATTGCTTGGATTGTACTTTGTCCATTGCTTTTCTTGTTTTTCCTCATAAGCTACCTATCTGACAGGCAATAATCTGTCCAATGGCAAGGTGTACTATCCTCTCAACTTCCTACCACCATAGGAGTGCCACAAGGCTCAATACTGGGCCCACTTCTCTTTTCTATCTTCACCAATAATCTATATAGCTCAACCCAACATGCCACACTAATTCAATATGCAGATGATTCAACTTTGATCTGCACAGCCCATCTCCTTCCATTCTACAACAACTCATCCAGGAAACCTTTAACTCTGTAGAAAAATGGATTTCTGATATTCAACTCATCCTAAACCCTAACAAGACCAAATTACTACTATTTACTCCCAACAAATCAAAAACCACAACCCCTTCTTTTAACATCATCTCTAAGAATGGCAGTACTATTTCCCCTTCTATCCATACCAAACTCCTCAGCATTGAAATTGACAATAACCTTCACTTTGATGTCCACATCTCCCAAACCATCAAAAAGGTTCACAAAAAATGGGTACACTATACAGGCACAAAAACTTCCTCTCAGATCAAGCAAGAATCACCCTTGCCCAGACTCACCAATTGTCTACACTAATGTATGCAGCACCAATTTTCACCCACATCAGAAAAATAGACCTTGACAAATTAGAGTCATGTTACAATAAGATCGCCAAGTTTGCTAAAAACTCCACCTTCAGAACACATCACTGTCTAGCTCTAAAGGACCTACAATGGCTAGAACAACCTTCTTCTTCTTTTGGCTTTTCCCGGTATGGGTTGCCACAGCGGAACTCTGGTCCGCTAATGATTGGCAGTAGATTTTTACGATGCCAATGTGCCAGCTCAATGCCAACCTTCAACGAAGGCACGCACTACGCATGTCTTTCGAACGCCACTTGACTGTGGGGAGGACATGCAGACTCCACACAGAAGGCGTCCAGTCGAGAATCGAACAGGAGAACCTCTTGCTGTGAGGCGACTGCTAACGCCGTGGCTGACCACAACTACTTAATTATCACCAGCTAGTCACTGCCTACAACATTCTTAAATACCCTTATAAAACCCCATCACTAACCCAACTACTTACTCACTACACAGCAAATTGCCCTTTCCACTCTTGTGACAAATCTCTCCTCTGCATCACTAAGGCAAGCAATACTGCAGGAAAAGCACTATACTCACATACCATTGCTAGAAACTGGAATTTCTTTCCCCCTCCACTGACCTCTGCATTCATTACTTCACACTTCAAAAACCTGTCAAATCATATATGATGAATACCTGGCTATGTCCATGTATTACTTAAATTTATGTTTTCCTTCCCTTCCCTCTTATACCCATGAACAACTACCAAGGTATTCGCTGTAATGCTCTACAGTACTAAAACTCTAATAGATATTCTTCCAGACTGAAAGAACCTTCTAATCCTTGCTGTTGAAACTTCTCTAATTGCTGAAAAGTGTCTTGACTGTCTTTATATTTCAATATGAATACCTGTCTGTCTGCTGCATAATGTGCTTTGTCTGTTTTACAACTTTGTATAAAAATATTAACTGTTGTTAACCAATGTGGAGCTTTTCTCCCTGGGCCTCCACTAAAGATGGACCTAGTTCAGCTGGAATTTTCTGGTTAATAAATGTAACATAAAATAAAATAAATAAATAAAGTAATGGAGCACCTGGAATTACAAGTGCAAAAAGCAAGCCCCAGAGAGACAGCATTCCAAAACATAAAACTGATGAAGCAGAAAACAGCAGTGGAATAACATATATACCTGATTTATTGAGAGCTTTGGTCTAAAAATCATGACAAACATGGCTGAAATCACTCAAGAAATCAGGTGTATATACTTCTGTTGTTGCCATCTGTTTTCATACTCAACCTGAAGTGCAGCAGTTGATGCATACATAGAGAAAAAAGAAATTTCAAAGAGAAAAAAGCTACTGCTTATACAATACCCTGTACACACGTGCAACCCCATAGAGAACTACCAAGCTCTCTGCCTGTCAACTGTATTTACTGCAGGCATAAAATATCAAAAGTGTTAAAAGTCGGCAGAATCGTAAAGCAGACTTTCACTTTCTTGAGAAAGCCATGAATGATCATTTAAAAAAAGGCAGCACTTACTGCATTTGAAGTATAATTGTTTCAAATATCCTTGCAAATGCTTCTAACTAGATGAATCCTCCTTTGAAAAAATAATGCTGTCTCTCAACTTAGATCATAAAAAGAAGTTCTTTGTCCTGATCAATGGCATATTTATGAGAGGGTAGGCTCAGGGGCGAGAATACATAGTGGAAGGCATGCATAATTAAAAGAAAGGCTTTTCCAGGGTGACAACAGCCAGGGAGGGTGTGTTTCACTCAGCACTGCTTCCAAATTGATGGACGACTTGCGGTAAGGCTTGGGGATAGGTGCAAGAGCCCAAGAATAAACATTTAGGAAAGATGGCTAGGTCTACCAGTAGCAGTAAGACGTGGAATGATCAAAACATAAAAATAAATGCTTCCCCATGCTAGGATGATTATTTTCAAAGGTGGGACTGACAGGTAGGGGGAAAAAAGCACCGAGAAGCAGAAAACAGGTACTGTATCCCATAGTTGTCCTTTAAGCAATCATTATCAGACAGTTTGGACATTACTGTTACAGCTTTACTATGGAGTAAGATGGTCAGGAACCGTACCCAGAGTCCTTGGTCAACATTATACTGTTTACATACCCTCTCAAACATATGAATGAAACTATCAAAATTATCCCCCTCTGTAAATTGTGGAAGAAATTTACTGACCTTTGTTGCTTCTGGGGTTCAGTTACTCCCTTCCCCATTACCTCCATGACTCTGGTGAAGAGTCATCATCTCCTTTTCATGTTGCTTCTGCCTCTCCTTTGGGTCTATATTATATCATCGAATGCTTAAAAAAGCGAACGCTGATTGATCAACCTAATTTAAGCGAAAGCTTACAATCTCGAACTGTCAGATCAGCGATTTTTTTCCCCAGGGAAAAAAATTGCTGATCCAAAACACATACACACAACACAAGCACACCAAACAAACAGAAATCCACACACATACACCTAAAATCTGATACCTAACCCTACACTAAACTATGCACGCACCACTAACTACCCACTTACCTTAACCCAAACCCTAACCGTAATGTCCATCACTATCGCACACTCACCTCACTCGCTCCCTAACCCTAACTCACATAAATCCGCCCTAACCCTCATGTCCACTAAATCGCACACACACCTAACCCGAGCCCTAACCCTAACTCACCTAAATCACCCTAACACTCACATCCACACAATCGCACACTTACCTGAATCCGACCGGTAACTTTCCACCATAACACTGAAAATACCAAAGCAACAGAAACGGACAACCAAATTCTTTCCCTAGGAAAAAATTTGAGTTTCTGCTGCTTCAATATTTTGCAGTTTCGCGAAAATAAGTTTGATCAATCAGCGTTCGCTTTTTTAAGCGTTCGAGGATATAATATAGACCCTCTCCTTCTTCTCAGCATCTAGGCATAGCAGTTTCTCATTTTCCACAGTCTCTAGACACATCAGTCTTTTGGCTGCTTCTATTACCAAATGCTTGGCCTCCAACTCAAGCCTCTTTAACTCCAGATGAATTTTTAAGTCCTCTATAGAAAGGTTGAGTTGTCCATTTTCTGAGAGTTATACATCTCCACAGCCAGTCTGATTGTCCTCCTGGTTGCTATTCTCTGATGCAGCTGTGAGTAAAGCTACAATAATGTCTGCTTAGTCAGGTTTCCATGCACCAGTCCTTTTAGCCTGGCATATCTCAGCCAACTGGCTCCTTGTCAGCTTACCATACTCGTCTGCTGACATGCTTGCCTGCTCTCCCTGACTAACTAAGCTAATAAAAGAAATAACACAATTGTGATATGAGCTCCGAATGTTCACTGTGTGGCTGATTTAGAGTACAAAAACACCTTCAGTGATTACTGTACACAAGCTACAGGAATTCAGTATCCACACCACTACATGGTATAGTATGTGGTGTGGCTGTCACTACATTCAAATAATTAATATGTGATGTGGGTATCCCACCACTGCCAAATAATTAATATGTGACACCCCTGTACTGGGTCAGTAATCAAGGAGCCTCAATCCTCATCACTAGCACCAGTGAGGGATGTGCACATTGGGAAGATGACAAGTACACACACAGTAAAGTACAATTTCCCTTAATAGCACACAGAGATCACAGTCAGTCTGGGGCTATTTTTTACCTCTCTCTCCAGATCCCCAACAAGACTCCCCACTGGCACAGCTATGGGGTTAAGATCTCAGTCGAGTGGTCAAGCCAAAACCTACAGCACCCTCTCTGTCAAACCAGTGCTTCGTGTCCCTTCCAAAGTAGCTGACACACACACTTTGAGATTGGATTTATTTGAAAACACACAGACACTCCTGGGGGATGCTGGCACAGGTTCACTAGCTATGCCCCCTTCTTCCCAGAGTATAAGGTAGTAATCACTGCCACCAACCACCCTTACTTATCAGCTACTATAAGGCCCTTACCAAAGGGTGACCAATTCTACTGTGAAATGTTACTATTATCAAAAGGGTAAGTGTGACCCAGACTTGAAGGCTATTTAAGAGTGGCTTATACAGTATGACTAAATTCATATGCAAGCACGCTAAGAGCTTAAATATCTCTAAACAAACCAGCCACAATTAAACGATTTTACATATATTTAATAATAAATAATAAAAGCACAAGACAATGCTCAATAACTCAACACAGTGACAACAGAGTCCAGAATCACAGGAAATATTTTAAAACAACATTGCAGGACAGTCTCACATAAATACAGAAAACATCTAAACTAATCGTACTGTATTCCTATCTATCTCTAAGAGAAATACAATGATCTAAGTCTTGCTTATAGATCCAGGCAAATACAAGTGCTGAATGGATGTTTTTCAGTTCCAAAGACAAAATACAAAATGCACAGACTCACTCTCTGAGATAGTTCTTAAATTAATATCAAACATTTCTGCTGGGTTATTTCAGATTACATCATTATTGTCACATCTGCCCTTGTTTCCCAGGCTAACAGGAACTTAAAATATAACATCTCTGTGTCAAAGATACTTATTTTTCAATAGCTTTGCCTAAAACTGCAAGTCATAAAACTGTTACACACTTGTTCCTTGGAAAACTGTAATTATTTCTGTTTCCAGACAATAGAAAGAATTCCTAGCTGCTGACATTCAGTCTCTTTGCTGTGGAAAACACAGTCATAAAACTCTTCACTTGTCAACTTATTTTCATAGAGTTTTGCAAGTTAACTCTGTATATTCTAACTTCTACCATGAAAACATTCATTTGCATAGCCATATAATCCATATACATTTCTGCTCTTCTCCAACAGGGTGCACTGTGGTTGCATTTTTGAAGCTCAGCACATAACATACAGTTTACTTACATTTGTAAGACAAGCCTATGGATCCTATTAATATTTACAATGGCACAAAATTATTTACAAAATTCTAGCAAGCTGGGCTGGCAGCTTCATAGTGGACTTACTTACATAAGCAGTTGTCTAAATCCAGCAAAAGACAACATAATGTGAGTGTGGTTAAATGACACAGGGACACATACAACATTGTGTTAATTTCTTTGTATACCTTTTAGTTCTAACAAGGGCCTTTAAATACACTGAGAATTTTATGCCAGTCAAATCATTGTTCTGTGAAGCTTGTGGGGAAAGTTTTCTTTTGACACCTGCAGTTAAAGCTGACTTCTATAGCATGTGTAAATAGGCATTGCTTAAAATCTGGGAATGTGTATGTACAAAATGATATTCTAGCTTACCCAATAAACAGTGAAACAGATTAATCACAATTATGTGAAAAATAGCACTGCTAAATCCTATTGATCCCTCAGCCTTTCTTTGTTCATAAATGGAAGTGTGTTTTTTTCTGATACCTGTCCATTTTATTTCCTCTGGCAGATACAGTTTACACACAGCTCCTTAGCATGTGGAGTGTTATAGGCTGGGGGTTGAATCTGGAAAGTATGTCTGCCAGACAATTGTAACAGACAGGAGAGGCTTAGCAAAGAATGGAGATGACTACAGGAACACAAACACCTTTTTAGGTCTCAGATCCCATATTTGGGGAGCCATAACTATTTCAAAAATGATACTATATAATTGATTCAGGGTGTCCTTCATGACATAGCATATCTGCTTCTTTCTGTGCTCTCAGTGGTTGATGCACCTCACTCTCTCTGTAAGATCTGATCTCAGGCATGTGCTAGAGTCTGGCAAGATGAAATTGCTGAGTGTGTTGCTTACAGACATTATTTAGTTCCTGAAAAGTAATATCTATACTGCATTACTTAATACAAACATTTATGTATACCTTTTGTTATTTTATTCATATTATGCTTTAAAGGCAATAATGGTTTATTCATCATTTCTTGATATGTGCCATGGTGCAAAACTGTCACAAATTGTGAGTGGGCCTCATACCTCTCAACTGTACAGATTTTACAGAATGTCCAGATTTTTGCCTCATATTTCAGGCCTGTTCCCAATAAAATCTGTGATTTTCTGGCAAGTCATTGAGGTTTGAAGTCCCTAAGTGACATACATTTGAGTTTTAGACTTTATATCCTTCAGAAATTACATTTTAACACTAAACCTGTTCTTGTAGTAACTTTCTAAGTTTTTAAGAACAATATTTAAAACCTGTCCTTATTTTTGGGTCTTTTTCCCATCAATATTTTTGGCTTTGACTAGCTTTCTTGTGCTAAGAGGATGAAAGGTAATGTGGACTTGTGTCGTGATACAACCTTGTGTTTGTCTGGTGCGTAGTTGATTTTATTGTAGTCATTGTTGTATTTTCATATGAGCATGTCCAGTATGGTGACGTAGTAGATGGGTGCCTTTTAGCATAAGACATAAAAAGTATTCAATGTTATGAGATATTTTTGACATTTGGTTTTCTCTGTCAAAAAGTAATAGAATTAATCACTGGAAAGTTGGCTTTGCCAGCATCTATCCAGTGGAGTTATTGACCTTTATTCGTTACAGGTTGGCGATGGTGTACAGTTGGTGTATGTAAATTTTCAGCAGTTCACTTACTAATACAACTTCATTTTTCATCTGCTTATAATTTAAGTTACTGCAATATCGTACAGGTATCGGCCATGTATTTAACAAGGTTTACTTCAGGGTTAAATGGTTTGCACAAAATGATGTTATACTGCATTCACATCTATAGTTTGATAGAATGTTTTTCACCATGTATAGTGTGGCAGTTACAACAGGAAGGACATGCACCACACTCTATTAACTATGATGCATTTCCCCTGTAGCTGATGTCATTATACTGTACTGCTGGTATGTAGATTTGTTTGGCCTATGTCTATCCATTGTTATTTGTATCACACATACATACATCGTATGCACAGTGATATACTGTCATTCCTCCACACCCAACCCAGTTGTCAAGGGAATGAGTATACATGACTTTTGCCTTGATTTATATATATGTCAGTACATGTTACATGACATACCCCTCATTTTACAAGTACGTATCTGCTATAGTAGACAGCTCTAAATATCAAGAGCAAAACATCATTCTGTTAATATGCTAGTGATAATGACAACTCTGTATATGTATCATGTCCTTCTGGATTGCAATACATGTGAACAGTCATGCTTTCTAGCATTCATATCATGCAGGCTGCTGCCACAAAGTTTTTTCTGATTTAATATTATTATTGAAAGGAATTCACAAGTGTCCATGAGTCTTCTCAGTATTTCTAGATTGTCACAGGTGTGTAGACTGCCATAACACCTTCAGTATTGTTTCCTTCATACATATAAGGCAATGGAAGGGTTACAGTTCTTTAACCTGTATGTATGCTCTAACATCAATCATGTGGATGTAAATGATTTCCTTTGATGACTCTCACAGTGTACATTACAAAGGCCAAGTAGGTCCATACTCTTGTAACATGGGTGTAGGTAGGCATTTTCAAAAAGAGAAATCTGTGGTATCGCTCGACGTCTCAGAAAAAACAAGTATGTAACCTATACTGGGACCAAAACAGATTTGGTTTTGGTTAGCACAGTCTCTGATTACACTGTGGTGTTAAGGGGGAAGGGGGACTTGGCTAAAGGTATGATTTTAATGCTTTTATTGCTCTTAACAGAACCACCCTCTGTAACTACTCACTTGCTTCAACCAACCTGATTATATATAAAGATGTATATGGATGTATATGGATATTTTAGGATTGCTTGTTTGTGTGTTTCAATAAAGGATATTCCATTTTTAACTCAACTGTGGACTACATACTATTTTCTAGTTGATTATTTTGTAGCACATATTTTATAGTTATATTTTTCATTTGCATTTTTATTAAGTGAACTAAGTGCATAACATAATTTAGGAAGTGAACATCATAGCCTCCACACTGCAAAGTTTCTTCTTGGTTTGCTTAGGTAGGCATTCTCAATACAATCATGTGAGCAGAACATTCTTCTGAGCATGTCTCAGGAAATGTAGAGTGGAAACAGTATATAAGTTTGTAAAACTTTTCAAAACATTTGTATATTATACATTCCTATATAGCACAAGCATCCTAAGTCAATTTACCTATAAAATAGCCTTTTTATGGTTATTAGTACTAACAACAGACAATAAACTCCCTTTCTGAAGTGCATAGGGCAAAAGTTTGAGAGGTGAGTACATTATTTAAATGATAGGTGGGTGGTGGGGGCAACAGTTTAAATCTTGCTTCAACATGTGACTTTCTGAATGCACAACTGACGTGCATTACCGGCATTATATACAATATCACCTAATATATCTTCTGTCCTTGTCAGCTATCTCACATCTCCACTTTAACATTTTACATAATCACGTTTACTCCCTTTGTTACAAGGCAGATGTGTCCCTTTCATAGTCTTTTGTCAACATTTATTTTTATTATGTAGATGTGCCCCTGAGTGGACAGGATTACTTATATAGTCATCACTAATGTTTAATAACTGATGTTTGTATGTTAATCTACATAAATATACATTTGCACACATTCTGCATTAAGTTCTCCTTGCCTCTTAATAACGTACTTCAAGTTGCCATAGTCTTGTATCATATGTGTACTCTAGCTTGCTTATTGGCATGAGTTAATTTATTACCTGTTGTTTATACTGTGTTCTGCAGCTTATCTGCACCTCAACAGCTAGCAGCTGTTCTGGCCACAAATAGGAGCTGCATAATATGTGGGGTTCCTTAGCAACTTGCATTTTGGATGAGGGCTAGTGCTCATCCTGCTAACATGAAGGAAACATGTAGGTTTAATGCAACAGTTACATGCTTGTTAATGATCCTTGGGAATGACTAACCCCTCAAAAACAGCAGCAAATTATACCCTTCTTATACCCTTCTAGCAAATAACCATCCAGAAATGTCCAGAACTGTTTGTAAGCTCCTGAGCCCCCCACGCCTGTCTGTGTTGGCGGGAAGCCTGCTAGCTTATCAGTGGGAGTGGTAAGCACTAGGTAACCTATCTACCACATAAGGAGTGGTTTCTGGCCTAGAAATTGTAGTTATTGGCCATTTGGGCAGTTTTTCCATCTCTCTCAATTTCCTGATTTAAAAGTCTGCATTTGTACTTGTTTCCCCCTTTTCCTGTAACTAGTATAGTCCAGATACAGATTTTCTGTATCCAGGACTGGTTGTAAGCTCCTGAGCCCCCCAAACCTTTCTGTGTTGGAGGGAAGCCTTCTAGTTTATCAGTGGGAGTGGTAAGCATTAGGCAGCCTATCTACCACACAAGGAGTGGTTTCTGGCCCACAAATTGTATTTTTTGGACGTTTGGGCAGTTTTTCCATCTCTCTCAACATTCTAATTTAAAAGCCTGTATTTGCACTTGTTTCTCCCCTTTCCTGTAATTAGATTTGCTGTATCCGGGACTGTTTTTTATGTTTCTGAGCCTCTCAAGCCTTTCTGTGTTGAAGGGAAGCCTTCTAGCTTATTAGTGGGAGTGGTAAGCACTAGGTAGCCAATCTACCACAAGAGGAGTGGTTTCTGGCCCAGATATTGTGGCTTATTGGCCTTTTGGGCAGAGTCTTCCATCCCTTTCTACTTTCTGGTTTAAAAGCCCATGTTTGTGCTTGTTTCCCGTCTTTCCTGTAACTAGTCTAGTCCAGATACAGACTTGCTCTATCCAGGACTATTTGTAAGCATCTGAGTGGTGCCAGAGTCTGCTCTTCAATTTTCCCTTAGATCTACTAGTTCTCTCCTCTCCTGCACTTATAGTAGCTTATCAGTCTAGCACTTTACTAGACTTCTTGTAGCAATTATTGTAGTACACAAAAGTGCTACCAGCACTAAACATTCTACAAGGAAACAGATCCAGTACTTATTATGAATGCCCACCCCTCCAGGCATGTCTAAAGGTTAGTTCCCAGTGCTTTCTCCTATTAACCTGGTGAGCTTGGGCATCCTGAGGCAATGTAGCAACTGCCTCATGTACACCAACAACCCTCTACTCTTACCTTCCATTACTCAGACTTGCAAGAGATGCACTTATATATCCAGATTGGAAGCCACACACTCTCCAGCCAGGACTGGAATAGCTGGTCAGGAGGAGAAGGTCAACACTTGCACCACATCACATGGAACACATAGCCCTCCAGAACACACACACCAGCACTGCCTTCACATAAAAACACAAACCACACACCGACCTTCGCGGAGGCTCTCAATAAAAATCTACCCAAGTAGCAGATACCTCCAAGGCAGAAACGCACTTGACCACCACAACACAACACTAATCATGAGACACTCAACCAAAGCACCTAAGACAAAACAGCATGCCCAACACACTAGTCATAGGTGACTCGATAGTGAGGCACACTGATGTCCCACTCGCTAGGTTGAATAAGGAGAAAGTAATAGTCAGCTGCCTGTCAGGTGCCAGGATCCACCACAGAATGCATGCACTCAGGTCCCTCAACAACAGGTACAGATATGACTCTGTCATTGTACATGTGGGTGTGAATGACCTGAGATGTACCTCCCTGAACTACATGAAAAGAGACATGGAGGAGCTCTTGGATTATGTAGCCCAGGCGGGTATGACCCTAGCCCTGAGCAGCATCCTACCATCACCCAGAATGATACCACAGGGCAAGCAGAAAATGATTGATTTCAACAATTGGCTAAGTTTCTGGAGTCATTCTAAGGGGATCCAGTATCTGTCTGCCTGAGATGACATGATTGACAGACCTCGATGCTTTGCCAGAGCTGGCCTGCATCTGTCACCCCTGGGCTTCCTATTACTAGCCAAGGCTTTTACCAACCCTATAGTGCCTTTTTTATGTGGTGTTTTAAAGACCAAATTACCACCATAACAGCTACAAACAAAACAATCTGAGGGCCATGCTGCTCAACGCTAGAAGTCTAAATCTCAAAATGTACTCACTCAAAGCACTCCTTAAAATGGAGAAAATCGACATTTGTGTTGTAACAGAGACCTGGTTCAAGGCAGCAGAAAGCACCCCTGCACTACCAGGTTATAACTCATTCCACACCTTTCATCCCCAGAACTTGGACCGAAGCTCTAAAGGCGGTGGTGTTTCCATATTCATAAAGGATGCGCACACCTCCAGACTGGTAGCCCAACATACCGCATCAGAGATACTTCAGGTGCAGCTAACATTGGGTAAGACAGCAGTTCTGGTTGTAGCCTGCTATAGGTCCCCAACAATGTCCCAAGACTCACACTCCACGTTCCTAAGCACCCTGGCAAATATTAGGGTCCAACCTAACACTCTCTTACTAGGTGACTTCAACCACCCCTCCATTAACTGTGTAAAATACTCATGTACCAATACACTTGCCCAATGTTTCCTGGAATTCATTAATTCCAATATCCTGGACCAGCTCGTTTTTACCCCCACTAGAGGTAGCAACATCCTTGACCTGGTCATTACTTAACATGAGCAACCATTGCTCTACACCAGTAGTCAGCTCCTACCTGGTTAGAGCCGACCACAAACTAATCACCTTGGAAATCCACAACCCCCCACCCCTCCCCACAAAGGTAACCACCATGAAAAAACTTCTCCAAAGCTAACTTTGGGCTCATAAAAACAGAGGTGGCTAACTTCACAGCACCGATGCAAATGGAGAATAGTTGCATGACCACAGAATCATACACCCATGTACTGTACAAACACGTACACAAATGCATGGCTCCCACCATAACCAAGACACTCTCCTCCAAAAAAGGAAGCCAATCTGGTGGTCCCCTGCCATAAACAAACTCTACAACACAAGGAGGAAACTGATGCAGAATAAGGTGAAATCCTAAGACTGGAAAAACTTCCTTATCAGCCTCAACAAAAAGTTGAGATACCTCATCAAATCTTCTAAAGCTAGCTATGAAAACAGAATTGCAGCAGATAGTAAATACAACCACAAGGTCTTCTATAGTTATGTAAAGAATCTCCATGGCAAAACCCAGATTTTCTCTGAGCTACTGCACAATGGTACCTCCTGTACTGAGCCAACAGATATTGCCAGTATACTGGCCGACAGATTCAGTGCCAAATTTACCCCTGTCTCCTCCCCAAAGGACCAATGACAATACCAGTAGATTGCAAAGAATCCAGGATTACTGATACACAGGTTAAAACAGCACTGTCCAAGGCCAAGAATACAACATCTATGTGAACCGACAATATCCCTGGTTGTGTTATACATGAATTACAGAGTGAACTGGTACCTCACTTGTGTGCCCTGTTCAATCACAGCCTCACCTCAGGTTTTGTCCCTACTGAATAGTGCACTGCTACAGTCATCCCTCTCCACAAAAGAGGAGCGACTACAGACCCTGGGAACTATCGCCCCATTAGCCTGACGAGGCTGATATGCAAAGCTATGGAATGCATCATCATGGACCTAATAAACAAGGATATAAGGACCTCCAAACTCTGGATCCCACACAGTTTGGTTTTGTGAAGGGTAGATGATGCCTGCTCAACTTGGTCAACTTCTTTGAGTCACTCACCAGAGCTGTGGATGAAGGCAAGGTGATTCATACAGCCTACCTTGATCTGGCCAAGGCTTTTGATACCAGTCCCCACTCAGGAATCATAGAAAAACTCACTAAGCTTGGCATCGACCCCTATATCACTAGGTGGGTTGCAAACTGGCTCAAAGATAAAACCCACAGTGTGAAAGTGCCTGACTCCAAGTTAGACTGCCCCCTAGTCATGAGTGGAGTCCCGCAGGGTTTAGTCCTAGGTCCTCTCCTGTTTGGTATCTACTTCTCTGAAGTCCAGGTGAACACAATGGGACTCTGGCTGACACATTTCACAGACGATTGAAAATTGGGAGATATTAATAACTCCCCAAGTGATGTTGACATCCTACAGAATGGCCTCACTGAGACAAACGACTGGTGTCAGAACCATGGCCTTAAGCTCAATGCCAAAAAATGTGTCATCATTCCCTTTGGGAAAAAACAGGTTCCCATGAATTATCACATTGATGGTAGTCCACTGAAGACAGAAGGCGTTATAAGAGATCTGGGAACACAGGTTGACAGCAGCCTCTCTTTTGATCACCACATTGCCACTGTGGTCAGAAAGTCCTTCTATGTGGCACATCTGATTACTAAGGGTTTTGCATCCAGGAAGAAAGAGTTCATTGTCTCCCTCTACTCTTCCCTCATTAGGCCAATCATTGAGTACAATGCCCCATTTGGCATGCACCTCACTAGACACCTGCAATGACTGGAGAGGCCACAAAACCTCACTAGACACCTGCAATGACTGGAGAGGCCACAAAAGTACCTCACAAAGAGGATCCTAGGCCTTAAACACTTGTCCTATATGGACAGACTCAAAAAACTCCAACTATTCTCTGTCTCATATCACCTACTTTGAGGCGATCTCTGCTTGACTTATGAAGCCATGTCTGACCCAGCTCTGTTAGAAATGCTACGTCTAAAGAAATCGCAGTCCCTCCGCACCACATGCTCCAGAGACTTCAACCTCATTACCACAATTAACAGAACATGCTGGAGGGACAGGTTCATAACCCAGAGACTGCCCATGCTATGGAAAAGACTTCCCATACATGTCAAGTAGAGTACTTCACTGACCCTGTTCAAGAGAAATTTTGATGAGTGGATGGGAAACAGATAATTCACCCTGGGGATTACTCCAGTGGATCTACTCGACAGACACACTGGGAAATAAGGTTGGGTGGCACTATCCCAGGGTAATCGTATGGCTAGGCTTGTAAAGGCCCCAGAGCCATTATTTTATTTATTTATTTATTTTACATTTGTTGACCGGGATAGTCCGACTGGATGCATGTCCATTTTCAGCGGAGGCCCAGGGAGAAAAGCTCCAAGGGTAAGCAGATACAGCATTACATAATACAAACAGACTATTTACAGAGATTACATAAGTAAGCAAGTTAAACAAGTTCCACAGGTTACAGTTAATCCTGAGCACAAGTCAGGATTAAATTAAATTACACAGTAAACTAGTTAACAGGTTTTTACACATTCTAGAGAGAGTTAGCCAGGCTTGATACATTGAAATAGCCAGTTAAGTGACAAATGTTGTTTGAGTCTAGTTTTAAATTGATCTAAGGAGGAAAGTAAGGTAATATCAGCTGGAAGAGAGTTCAAGGATCTACTTACACAGTTTGCAAAGAGAGAATCACTCGCTGTGTTATTAATTTTGCTAGTCTGAATTAGTAGTTTGTTAGAGGATCGAAGCGGTCTAGGATTGTTATAGGGGGTGATAATATTTTTAAGTGCAGGAGTATTGTCCAGATTATAGAGGATTTTATAGGCCATAATCAGTTGGTTATACTGGATTAGGCTGGGTAGTTCAAGCCAACCAAGCTGATTTAGATTGATGCAATGATGTGTCCTAAAAGGCAGCCCAGTGGCAAACCTGGCAATGTGGTTGTAGCAAATTGAGAGTTTGTTAAGGACAGTCTTGTTTAAATTCGAGAGAAGAGGGGATGCATACAGAAGGGTTGAAAGAAGGTGAGAGCGAGCTATGGCAATTTTAGCTGGAGGAGTAAGGAAGGCTTTTATTCTGTAAAGTGACCCTAATTTTTTATTGATGGTTTTGATAGTTTGGTTAACATGTAGGTCAAATTTTAGATTATTGTCTATGATGACACCTAATAGTTTTGTAGATGGGTCAGGGGAGATTATTGTGCCATCATTTGATTTTATGGTAAAGGTGAAAGCAGTAGATCCACGTGTTGGTGAAAATAACAGCATTTTAGTTTTTTTGGGATTTAGGATCAGACGATGTTCAGAAAGCCAGTTTTCTATTGTATTAAAGGTGGTCTGTGTAGCTGACCATAACTCTACTGGAGATGTGGCTGAGCAAATCAGAGTAGAGTCATCAGCATATTGGATACAGCTGACTTTTGGGATGACAGTATAAAGGTCGTTAATGAAGATGGAGAACAGCAAGGGCCCTAGTATAGAGCCTTGTGGTACTCCAAGGGTGTTAGGTAGAAGGTTAGAGAGTTTGTTCTGCCGGAGGACAGCCTGCTGTTGACCATTCAGGTAGGATTTAAACCATTGGAGGGCTCCAGTATCTAGACAGAATGCTTGCAGGGTGTGGTGATCAACCATATCGAATGCCTTGGAACGATCCAAAAAGAGGGCTGAGGATATATAATTATTGTTGCGATTATGGTTTATGGTGTTAGTAAAGGCTAGGAGAGCTGAAGCAGTGCTGTGATGAGGACGGAAGCCATGCTGAGTGTCTGCTATAAGGCGATTTTGGATTAGGTGGTGCATGAGTTGTCTATGAATACATTTTTCCATAATCTTTGCAAGTGGAGAGAGTATAGCTATTGGCCTATAATTGGAGAATTCAGTAGAGCTGCCTCCTTTGTGAAGTGGGATTACATAGGATATTTTCCAGATGGTGGGAATTTTAGCTTCTACTATGGTTCGATTGATTAGTATTGAGACGGGGTAAGCAATAGCATCAGCTGATTTTTGTAGGTACTCGGCAGGGAGTTGATCAGCAGAAAGTGTAGTGGGTTTTAATTTTTGATCAAGGTACGTATAAGTGAATTGGCAACTGCTTGGAAGCTGAACGCAAGTAGGTTTCTAGGGGTGCTACTTTCAGGACCAGGGGAGCTAAGAGGTAGTTGGCTAGCTAGGGCTTGAATTGTCTCAGTAAAGAATTGGTTAAAACTATCAGAAACATCTTCAGGAGTTTTATCAATAGTAGTAGCAGGGATTGGCGTTGAAGTTTGTCCAGGATGTAGTAGATTATTTAAACCTGCCCAAAACTTCTGAGGGTTATTTTGATTTACTGTCTGTAAATTACAGTAGTATTGTTTTTTGTCTTGTAAAATTGATTTTTTGGTTTCGTTCCTGGATTGCCTGTATTTAATGTGATCTTGAGGGTCTTTAGAAGAACGCCATAAAGCCCATGCTTTGTTTCTAAGGGTAATTTTGAGTTTAGACTCTATAGAAAGCCATGGTGCAGTTTTTGCCTTGGTTCTCTTTGAACGAACAGGTGCATGCAAATCAAGGATCTCAAGGAATTTGTTGTTAAAGTATGCTACTGCTTCATCTAAGGGGAGGTGTTTTAGAATAGACCAATTACATGAGTTTAGTTCTTGTTGGAATTTGGCAGGGTCAAAGTTTTTATTGTTTCTAACCTTTCTGAGTAAGGGTTGTTGGGAATTAATGGTTTTGTGCTTAATTACATATGTGAGAAGGTGATCGCTTAGGCCATTAAGAAGGGTACCAGAGGTGTACAGTTGGGGGTGACTGTTTATGAGTATCCAGTCGAGTATACTTTCTTTTTGGTTGGGTTTACCTATCCTGGTAGGGGTGGATATGATTTGTGTAAATGCATGCAGGTTAATATGGGTGGTTGGGGATTCTGAGGAACAGGTGCCCCAGTCTATGTTAAAGTCTCCAAGTAGTAGGGTTTCTTGGGGGTAGTGACATGATAGCCAGTGCAGGATATCTTCAAATGTAGATATATTGTTACCTGGGGGAATGTACATACAGATGATATTAATGCATTTATTTTTATTAAGTTGCAATTTGGTAGCAAGAATCTCTGAGTTATTAATCTGAGGAGGTTGTATTACATCTATGGTGACATTCAACTCAGATTTATAGAGTACAGCTACCCCACCCCCCTTCCTCGAATCACGATCCAGCCTGTGTATGTTGTATCCAGGTGGTAACACTTCATTGTCTTTTGGTTTTAACCAGGTTTCAGATAAACAGAGAATCTCAGGGGAGTGGACATCCAGAAGTGCATGCAATTCATGTACCTTGTTATTAATGCTTCTAATATTGAGATGACAGACTAGGAGAGAGTTAGTTGGCCTATTAATTGTAGGTTTGTAGCTTAGATTACAAGTAGAGGGGGTATGTGTATCTGAAGTGAGTGGGCCAGGGTTGGGGTGAATATCACCACCAAGTATTAGGTTGAGTCTATACTTGGTGATGAACTTCAGGAATTTGTTTATTAGTTTGTGGTAGTGTTTGGATCTAGAGCTAATGTGCCTGGGGTTGAGATGTTGATAGACTGAACAAGATGTTGGATAGGATCTGGTGCTGTAAGTATGGTTGAAGGTGGAAGGATTTACAACTGGGGTGATAGTATGGCCTTTTGGGACCTGAAATCACGTGAGAAACTGGTTTTCATACAAGGTAAGGAGGTATGGTGTGAACAAGAGGGTTAGTAAAGAGGAGTATATCATTATATGTGATTCAGCTAGTGAGTTAAGGAACTGTTTTACCTGGTGATGCAACACCAGAAGATAGAGTGGTGAGGTAAAGGTACTGGAAGGGGGATGGGAGAATGCCAGATGAAAGCTAATAGGTGCTATTAAAATGTAGGTAGTAGAATGGGGGTGGGTGGAATTATCCCATATGAAAGCAGATAGGATCTAGAAAATGGGGGAGTGGCTATAGTACTATAAATTTAGAGGTACTGGGGGCGGGAGGAAATTGGGGGCAGGGAGGGGAGCGAAGAGAGCCCGAGCGTAGCGAGGGTGAACGTAGCGGGCTATTGCAGTTTACAAGGTTTCCTAAGGTGTCCTAAAACTATAAGGTAAGTATTACAGCTCTTAATGTAAGAGTCAATTTACTTCAGTTACAGGGGAAGGAGGCAACCACTCAAGTAGAAACAAAGAGCCCTATGGCTGACCAATATGGTGACCTGCTTAATTACAAAGCACTGTAAGTGTAAGCTTAACAAATGCTGTTTGTGTGTAACCTACTCTGTTTAAATGTTGACAGAAACTGATTGCAGTCCTGTAGACACCGTTTTGTAGGGAACTGTAGAGTTCAACTAGGAAAAGAGAAAAGCAGAAATTCTAGGGCAAGCATGAAGGCAACAACAGGCAGTTATTATATAATAATGCATTCAGAAAGGTTTGTTGGGGGGGTAAAGTAGCATACTTCAGAAATAACTAAGATTTATAGCTAAGAGACCTAAGCAAGAGAGCAATGCAGTAAATAAACACTTGCCAGATTTTAAAGATATACCAGAAAAACTAAATCAATTATTCACAATTGCACAACTGGAAAATTGCCAGTAAAAGCACTTCAGGTATAGCTAGCCCAAGTTGTTCAAGTCATAAAAGCACTTCTTCAATGTGTGTGTGCAATTTAAACATTAAAAAACACATGCAGCAAGGAGGAGCTCTGATTATACACTTGCTCTAGGTAAAGGTTCAGTTTAAACACAAATATTACCACAGAAATTCAGTAAAGTCATTAGCTACTTATAGAGCCTCTGAAAACAATTGAGCAGTCTCTGCAGAACCAGAATTTAGCAGCAGGTCATTCAGTTACACAAAAAACAGTAAAAGATCCATGCAATGAAGAAACTTACACTAAGTCACACCAAGTCAGTCAAAGGGGGAAGAGAGAGGGAAATCCTAAGCACTTAGATTTGAAAATGATGCCTGTACTGAATTGTAGCAGTTTAACCAGTTTGAGGAAAGAGGTGGGTGGGGGAAAAGAGAAGGCAGTGGGAGTGGTTACAGGGAATACCCTGATTGACTCAAGACACCACACCAGAGATAAGTTGAATGTAAGGGCCTAAAATCTGCACTCAGCGCTGTGTTATTTGCACTCAGTACTTTAATTTTAATGTTACTTGCACTCAGCACTGTAATTTCACTAATGTTTAGCAGGAAAGACAGACCAACATTATACAATTTGAGAATTTTTACAAGGGTTACTTGTTCAAATGTCAGGCTATTGCAGTTTACAAGGTTTCCTAAGGTGTCCTAAAACTATAAGGTAAGTATTACAGCTCTTAATGTAAGAGTCAATTTACTTCAGTTACAGGGGAAGGAGGCAACCACTCAAGTAGAAACAAAGAGCCCTAGGTCCTTAAGTGAGTCTACAGTTTCAGTCATTGTGTGCTATATTAAATATTCACCTTTCAATTTATGTCTCCCAAATCTCATTAGCCTAGTACACACCTATGAGCCTATGAACAAGTTTCTGTTATAGCTATAATGTGAGATTCCTCAATAAGAAGCCATGTTTGCAGGTGGGCTGTTTATTGTTTATACTGTAAATATAAAGACAATCAGTCTTAAGGTCTGTTATACTTTTGTGGATTTGATGGGAATTATTGCAGGAAACTTTGCAGCATGCTCATCATATCCTATAGAATGTGTACTTCCTGCACCCGGCCTTTTCTCATAGTCCCTCTTCTAGCCATCATTTTACTTCTCCAGGCAGCTTCATGTGATCCCATTCATAAACTTCCCATGTGCTCTTGTTGTTTGCATTATGATATAACATCTTCCTAACTATATTCTGTGCCCATTTTATAAAATATCTCCTCATCCATTTACCCAACCTCCACCTCCATCCACCTACCATCTTGTTTCCTATTTCTCAGCTCATCTTAACAATGCATATGTACATACATACATACATACAAATATTTCAAGCATGAGCATTAATGCCCTTCTAGCTTGCCAATATACCAAAACACTTGTTCCCATAATAAGTGTCCAGGCTGTTCTTAAATATATCTTAATTAATGCTTGCTTTTATGTAATTTGGTAGTCTGTTCCATGCATCAGCTGCTCTCTCAGAGAATGAATTACACTTTTTATTCCTGTAGTGTCTTTTACATAGATTGTCTGAAGATTCTCCACTACTTTTTGATAACCCCAAACATTCCCAGAGGTAGTTACCCTAAATGCCCTATATACCTGAATAAGATCTCCTCTTAGATATCTATAGAAAACACTTTACAAGTTCAGATATTTTAGTCTTTCATAATAACTTAAATTTTCACACCTATGGATGCCCTTGATATATTTCCGCTATGATCTTTCCAGTTTACTTAGGTTCATAGGTTCATAGGTTGGTACTAGGCTATCGGCCCTAGGGCCTATGCAAGCCTAGCCATAACAATTCCCTGGATATTTCTTCCCACAATATTTACTACTTTGGGCCCCTGTCTAGCAGGGCGATCCCCGTGGTGAATTTCCTATCTCCCATCCAATCATCAAGGTTCCTTTTGAAGAGGGCCAATGAGGCACTCTGCTTGATATGTATGGGCAGTCTCATGCTTGTTTTCTTATAGGGTTTCCATATTGTTATTCCATACTCAAGTTTGGGTCTAATATAACTAAAAAACAATGACTTCATCATTTTAGATTTCCTAGACTTTATAAATCATTTTATACAACCTATAGTTCTGTAATTATCATTAACCAAGTGGTTGATATGATTAGAAAAACTCATAGCTGGATCTACCCATATACCTAGGTCCTTAAGTGAGTCTACAGTTTCAGTCATTGTGTGCTGTATTAAATATTCACCTTTCAATTTATGTCTCCCAAATCTCATATGCTTAGTTTTTGATGTATTTATTAGCATATTGTTCTCCTGTGCCCATATGGTCAATTTATTCAAGTTATTTTGCAGACATACCTTATCTGTAACACATGTAATCAGTTTATCTAATTTCAGGCTGTCTGCATATAGACTTTAGAATACCTCTGATGAAAAAGATAGGTCTGAAAGATGCAATCTGAACAAGTAAGGGCCTAGGACAGAGTCATGTGGGACATCCTGACTATAACCAAGAATTTCACCTGTCCAATTGCTGTATGATACTTACCATGTCCTATTTGTAAGCATTGCAGCTATCCATCTTATCAAGAGTACATCAATACCTATTTGTTCAAATGTATTAATTGCTTTGTGTATGAACCTGTCAAATGCTGAAGTTAAATCTATATAAATTACATCACAGCACAATTTTTCATTCATAGCTTTTATTATATTGTTATAGAGCATCATATTCTAGGTGGTAATAGATCTATTTTCAACAAATGCATGCTGAGATATGATTTCAAATCCTAACCTATCCAATTCAGACAATAACAATATCTAATATTGCCCTCTCCATTATTTTCTACAAAATGAAAGTAGACTTAAGGGTCTATATGGTTTTGGGTTTGTCCTACTCCCCTTTCCCTTAAAGGCAGGTTTAATAAGTCCATGTCTCCAATCTTGAGGAATCTCCATATATTTATATGACCTGGTGAATAACAGATATAATGGTACTGTAAACTCTTGCTGAAGTGTTCTCAGGTCATTGATACTAATTCCATCTCCTTATTGTGCTTTTTTTGGATCCAGTTTGTGTAGTTCTTTTTCAATATAATCTAATTCGATTCCAGTATCTGAAGTTACCTGAATGTCACTAGGACAACTCATCACCCATTTTGTGGAGCCAAACTGTTTTGCATAATATTTTGTAAATATATCTATCATCTGTTGTGTCTGAGAATAAGTTTTAGAACCTACACATAGTTTATCAGTTTGTTTGTCTTTACTCCTTCCACATCTTATATATTTATAAAAAGGTTTCCTATTATGCTCAATATCTTTATATAAATTTTCTTCAAATTTTCTTGATCTTGTCTCACACACTGTCTTTAATCTATTTGTCTAGCTACTTTATTTCAGTTTTCAAAGTTGTCGTTCAGCCTCTCTTCCATGTCTTATATTTTTGTCTCTCACCTTAATCAGGTATCTTGTTTTTATGGAAGTTTATCCCCTGACATTGTATGCCTAGATCCTGATGTTAAATATTTTTTTTTTATTTTTTTTTACTCAATTTCTCTTTCAAAAATGTCAACATTCCATCTGCAGTTTTTCCACTGAACATCTCATTCCAGCTAGTTTTACATAGTGACTGTTTTCCTTCCATATAATCTGTAATACACCTTATGTGCATTGGTTTAGATTTTAGTTTGGCAGAACTATCTAGCAACAAATTAACCTTTATAACCCCAAGATCACTGCACATCAATGGTGGTAAAACTTGACTTGAAGTAATAGTAATTTCTTTAGGAACACAAACAGTGTCTAGTATGTTCTATCCCCTGATAAGTTTTTTACAATCTGAACCAATTGTTCCTGAATATATGTTGTGAATAATTTCTTTACTAATGTTGTTGAATCAATTCCAGTCTGTTTCTGGTAAATTCGAGTCCCTAGCTAATATTATACTTTCCTCTTGTGTTTCATGCAATACATGTATGAATTCCTCTAGGTTATCTGCACTTGACTTTGGTGGTCTATACACTCCAACAATTGTTATATGTTCCAGGGCTGTCTTTATTGTTACAGTTATGTAGTCTATAGTATTGGTGTTATCACTGAACATGTTGTGAAGATAGGTGAAGGCTGTCAGCCTAGCTAGATAGAATTTTGTAGGTAATTCTGTCATTTGTAATATTAATATAAGTCACAAGCTTGTTCTCTTAAATGTGAAAAAAGTGTATTGGATGTTGTAATGTAATGTATGTAAAAATGTAACAACAGTGCACTCTGCTGTAAGAAAGCTGATAAGTCAAGCATTGTGAAATTCTTTGATCTAAAACACGGAGCCGAGATGTCTAGAGGGAGGTAGTCTGCCTATTGTTTTGAGGCCAGAGTTAATGGCTAGAATGTACATGTATAATTTCTTTTATTGCTCTGGCTTCCTGACCAGCTGCAAGATCAAAAGGGCTATTAACCTCTGAGTTTCTGTTAGCCTGAGACCCAGAAAGACATGATGTAATCTGAAATGAATCAGTGGTACTGTGTTATCAATTTAAGGACAGAAAGAATGAGGGCATTGAGCATTTGTCTTGAGAACATCCAACTCACCAGCACTCTGCCTGTGTTCTATATGTTAGTTTATTTTAGAACTGTGTTTTCTCTTAGATATAGCTAGAAAGTAGGAAGATTACAGTTAATCCCTGTTAATGTCTGGGTAAAAGGGGCACAGCTAGAGAACCTGTGCCAGCCTTCCCCAGGAGTGTCTGTGTGTTTGTGTATAAATCATGTCTCAAAGTGTGTGTGTGTCAGCTACTTGGGCAGGGACACAAAGCACTGTTTGAACAGAGAAGGTGCTGCAGGTTTTAAGCTTGCCCACTAGGCTGAGGTCTGGACCCTATAGCTGTGCCAGTGGTTATTACAGACCTGGAGAGAAAGGGAGAAACCAGCCCCAGACTGACTGTAATCTCTGAGTGCTCTATAGGGAAATTGTAATCTTAAGATTAGATTAGTCTTTTTTGCTGTACTGATGTCAGAACTTTTCTACTGTATTATTTTAAGTATTTCTCTGTGATCTCTGAACTCTTGACTAGCACTGTGTAGTAAGAAGTATTGTCTTGTGCTTTTATTACTTATTATTAAATATTTTAAACCTTTCAACTGTGGCTGTTTTGTGTAGAGATAATTTAAGTTCTAAGAATACATTGCATGTATATAGTGATACTGACCTAGCCACCCCAAATAAGCCTTGACTATTCAAGTGCAATTACCATGTGGTTAATAATATTGCACAGTAATAATTGGGCACCCTTTCATAAGGGCCTTTTAGTAGCTGATAAATATTAGTGGGTGGTGGCAAGTGGTGCTACCATATAGTCTGGGTAAACGGGGCACAGCTGGAGAACCTGTGCCAGCCTTCCCCAGGAGTGTCTGTGTGTTTGTGTATAAATCATGTCTCAAAGTGTGTGTGTGTCAGCTAGCACTGTTTGGACAGGGAGGGTGCTGGAGGTTTTAAGCTTGTCCACTAGGCTGAGCTCTGGACCCTAGCTGTGCCAGTGGGGAGTCTTATTGCGGACCTGGAGAGAAAGGGAGAAACCAGCCTGAGACTGACTGTGATCACTGTGTGCTCTATAGGGAAATTGTACTTTACTGTGTGTGTATTTATTATTTTCCCTATATGGACACCCCTCACTGGTGTTAGTGGTGAGGATTGAGGCTCCTTGATTGCCAGGCCAGTATACGGACATCACATATTAATTGTTTGGCAGTGGTGGGATTTCCACACCACATATTAATTGGTTGGCAAATACTAACTGACTTGTAGTGGTGTGGGTAGAGTGAATTCCTGTAGCTTATGTACAGTGATCACTGAAGGTGTTTTTATACTCTAAATCAGCCATGCAGTGAATACTCAGAGTGCAGATCACAATTGTTTTATTTATTTTGTTAGCTTAGTTAGTGAGGGAGAGCAGGCAGCATGTAAGCAGAGGAGTATGGAAAGCTGACATGGAGTCAGCTAGCTGAGATGTGCCAGGCTAGGAGACTGGTGCATAGAAACCTGACTAAGGCAGACATGATTGCAGCTTTGGTCACAGCTGCATCAGAACACAGCAACCAGGAGGACAATCAGACTGACAGTGGAGATGTACCACACCCAGAGAATGGACAGCTCAACCTTTCTACAGAGAATTTAAAAATCTGTCTGGAGCTAAAGAAACTTGAATTGGAGGCTTAATGTGTGGAAACTTAAGCAGCAGAGAGACTGAGGCATCTAGAGAGTGAGGACAATGAGTAACTGTGACGTGTGCAGGCTGAGGAGAATGAGAAACTGCTATGCCTGGAAGCTGAGGAAAAGGAAAGGCAGAGGCAGCATGTAAAGGAGATGCTGACTCTTTGCCAGAGTTATGGAGGTAATGGGGAAGGGAGTAATTGGGCCCCAGAAGCACAAAAGGTCAGTAACTTTCTTCTGCAGTTTACAGAAGGGGATAATTTTGATTGTTTCATTCATATGTTTGAGAGGGTATGTAAACAGTATGATGTTGACCAAAGTGTCTAGGTATGGTTCCTGACCCCTTACTCCATGGTAAAGCTGTAACTCTGTTGTCTAAACTTGCTGATTGTGAATATTTTGATTATACTACTGTTAAGAACTGTTTGTTAGAATTTTTTAAGCTAACACCTGAAACTTATAGGAAAAGGTTTTGTGAGCATAGACGCAAGGCAGATGAAAGTGTGTGTGAATATGTTGCTGAACTGAGCACTTATTTTCTTAGGTGGGTAAGTAGATGTCAGGTCACCACTTTTGAAGGGCTGGCAGACCTATTGGAGAGGGAACAATCCATTAGCACTTTGCTTGAGAACATGAGGATGTGGTTACCTGATAGACAATGTGCTACTTCAGATGAGTTGGGGAAGAAGGGAGACCTATACCTAGCAAGCAGGGCATCCCTGCACAGAAAAGGGACCCCCAATACTGCTCATGGGTCTAAAGAAACCCATGGTGTTCAGTACAGACTGCCCAAACAGAATCTTCCAGTAGCAGGGGAAGCCACTAGTCCAGGTACACATCCAGGACCTAGTGGTTAAATGTTTGGAATGCAACCAATGGGGCCATGTGGCATACAGATGTCCACGGAGGCAAAGTGGAGAACAAAAGATGAGGCAGACAGTAAGTGGGGAAGACAAAATGCCAATAGTAGGTTGTCTTGATACAACCGGGGTACAAACTACCATCCTGCAGATGTCATTGATAGCGAAGGATTTGAATGAGGCAGTACCATGTGTAAATGCAGTTGCACATAGTCAAGCTTCAAGACAAGCATGTGGGTCTGGTAGCCTGAGGGAGACCCAGACAGACCACATACTTGCAGCCAGGACTGGTGAGGTGGTTACTTCAGGGAGGAAGCTACAATGTAGCAGTGAGACTGAAGGTGAGCCACAGCTGCTTGTGAGTACTGGTATTCCCTTGGACAGATTGACTGCAAAGGTAGAGGTGAGTCATAGTACCCAGGATGACAGGAAGGCACCACTATCAGAGGATGCCAGACTTCCTGTGGAAGGGGAGCTGGAAAGGGTTACAAAGAGAAAGTTAAGACAGGCTCAGCTCTCAGACCCTACATTGCAAGGCCTGAGGCAGGTAGCTAGTGAGTCACCTGATTTTCAAGGGAAGGGGGATTGTGTATACTGGGACAAAGGTTTACTGTATAGAGAGTGGACCCCTGAGAGAGGGCTAGAAGGTGAGAGGGTACAGCAGTTGGTAGTGCCTAGAGCCTACCATCTGGAGCTTCTAGCCATAGCCCATGATATTCCCTTTGCAGATCATATGGGCCTAAAACATACAAATAGATAGATTATACAAAACTTCTATTGACCCGGAATTTCCAGAGATGTACCAGGGTACTGCAGGACCTGTGAGCAGTGCCAAAAGGTAGGCAAGGCAAGAGACAAGGTGAGAGCTCCTTTGATGCCTTTGCCTGTGATTGAGGAGCCATTTCAGAGGGTAGCTATGGATATTGTGGGGCCTCTAAGTACCCCAAGTTCCACAGGGAAAAAGTATATCCTAGTGGCAGTGGTTTATGCTACATGATACACTGACACAGTGGCTCTGTCCTCCACTGAGGCAGAAAAGATGGCAAATTCTTTGTTAGAAATTTTCAGCAGGGTAGGTTTCCCAAAATAAATACTGACTGACAGAGGTGCCAATTTCATGTCAGACCTGCTGGCTTGTCAGTGGAAGTACTGTGGGGTGAAGCACCTGAAGACCACCCTCTACCACCCCCAGACTAATGGTCTAATTGAGAGGTTAAACTCTACAATCATGTACATGCTACAGGCATTTGCAGACCAGTTTAAGACGGAGTGGGACAAATATTTGCCCCATCTGTTGTTTGCTTACAGAGAGGTTCCCCAGGAATCCACATATTTTTCACCCTTTGAGTTGTTGTATGAGTATAGGGTGAGGGGACCTCTAGATTTAATTTGAGATGAGTGGGAAGTTGAGTGTGAATCTCACAAGGAGTCTGTTGTGGCATATGTCCTAAACCTCAGAACAAGGCTCAGGGAACTCATGGGCTTGGCTGAGGAGAACCTGGCAGAATCCCAACAACAGAAAAAGGTCTGGTATGACTGGAATACTTGAGCTAGAGAGTATGCTGTAGGGCAACGGGTAATGGTTCTCATTCCTGTCAGACACAGCAAGCTGCAACCAGCTTGTGAGGGACCCTACAAGGTGGTAAGAAAGGTAAGTGATGTTAACTACATGGTGTTACTGCTAGGCAGGAGGCAGGGGCACAAATTGTACCATATTAAGATGATGAAACATTACCATGACAGGGAGGCCCTTGTGCTGAGCATTTGCAGTGGATTTCAGTAGGAGTCTGAGGGAGATCTTGTGACTGACCTCCTCAGTGAGGCTCAGACTGACACCTCAGTGGAAGGGGTAGCAATGTCCCAGCAGCTATCTTCTATCCAGGTTTGAGAAATCCGAGCAGTGTTACCGGAGTTGGGGACATGTTCACTGGGAAACCAGGGTGCACCCACCTGGTGCAGCACCAGGTGGATACAGGACCCCAAAGGCCTATTCGGCAGGCCCCTTATAGAGTGCCTGAGAGAGTCAAACAGACTCTGAGGGAGGAGTTACAGGAAATGTTGGGACTAGGGATAATTCAAGAGTCCAACAGTTCCCTGGGCCTCCCCAGTGGTGCTGGTGCCAAAGAAGGATGGCAGCACCAGGTTCTGTGTGGACTACAGGAAATTAAATAGTCACACAGATTCAGATGCTTACCCCATGCCTAGGACAGATGAGGCCGTAGAGCAGCTGGGTGAGGCTAATTATGTTACAACTATTGATCTTACCAAGGGTTACTGACAGGTGCCCTGGACTCCCAGTGCTAGAGAAAGGTCAGCCTTTGCAACTCCTTTTGGCTTGTATGAGTTCGCAAAGATGCCCTTTGGGATGAAAAATGCCCCAGCAACTTTCGAGATGCTGGTAGATCATTTCCTAGCAACAGCAGATGGGTTTGCCCTTGCTTACCTAGATTATATTGCCATCTACAGCCATTCCTGGCAAGAGCACCTTCAACATGTGAGGGAGGTGCTGGGCAGACTACAGAGGGCAGAGTTGACTATTAAGCCCAGCAAATGTCAGGTGGGTATAGCAGAGGTCTCCTAACTGGGACATAGATTGGGAAGTGGTAAGATCAGGCCAGAACCTGCCAAAGTGGAAGCCATTCAGGCATGGCCTGCACCTGTTACCAAAAAGCAGGTGAGTGCATTCTTAGAGACAGCAGGGTACTCCAGAATGTTCATCCTCCATTATAGTACCATAGCTGCTCCCCTCATAGACCTGACAAGGAAGAACAGGCCAGATAAGATAGTGTGGATCCCAGCATGTGAGCAGGCATTCCAGGAGCTTAAGAAAGCTTTGAGAGGACCCCCTGTGTTAGCCAGTCCAGATTACAGCAAAGAAGTTGTTGTGCAGGTGGATGCTTCGAACCATGGGGTGGGGGCTGTACTTAGCCAGATTTCTTCAGAGAGAGAAGAGCACCCAGTGTTTTATCTCAGTCATAGGCTCCAACCCAGGGAGAAATGCTATGCAGCTGTAGAAAAGGAATGTCTAGCCATAGTGTGGGCACTGCAGAAACTTCAACCTTATCTGTATGGAAGAAAATTCACTAGTTACAGATCACAATCCCCTAACATGGTTAAACAGAGCCAGCCAGCAAAATGCCAAATTGCTAAGATGGAGCCTAGGGTTGCAAGCATATGATATGTCAGTGCAGCACCGCAGTGGGATTAGCAATACCAACACAGATGGGCTGTCAAGACAGGGAATGGGGGTAAGGTATACTCAGACCTAACCCTGTTAAGCAACATGTCTCAAGGGTTACTTGAAAAACTAGCTTGAGTTCTTCAGGGTGGGAGATGTATGAAGACAGGTGAAGGCTGCCAGCCTAGCTAGATATACCTTTGTAGATAATTCTGTCATTTGTAAATGCAAATATAAGCCACAGGCTTGTTGTCTTAAATGTGAAAAGATTGTATTGGATGTTGAACTGCAAAAATGTAACAACAGTGCACTCTGCTGTACGAAAGCTGATAAGTCAAGCATTGTGAAATTCTTTGATCTAAAACTCAGAGCCAAGATGTCTAAAGGGAGGCATTCTGCCTATTGTTTTGAGGCCAGAGTTAATGGCTAGAATTTACATGTATAATTTATTTTATTGCTCTGGCTTCCTGACCAGCTGCAAGATCAAAAGGGCTATTGACCTCTGAGTTTCGTTTAGACTGGGAAACAGAAAGAAATGATGTAATCTGAAATGAATCAGTGGTACTGTGTTATCAAATTAAGGACAGAAAGAATGGGGGCATTGATAATTTGTCTTGAGAACATCCAACTCACCAGCACTCTGCCTGTGTTCTATATGTAAGCTTATTTTAGAACTGTGTCTTCTCTTAGCTATAGCTAGGAAACAGGAAGATTAGATTAGTCTTTTTTTCCTGTATCAACGTCAGAACTTTTCTACTGTATTATTTTAAGTATTTCTCTGTGATCTCTGAACTCTTGACTTGCACTATGTAGTAAGAAGTATTGTCTTGTGTTTTTATTAATAATTATTAAATATTTTTAAACCTTTCAACTGCGGCTGTTTTGTGTAGAGATAATTCTTAACAGTACAAAATGAACTGGCACCTCACCAAAGTGTCATGTTTAATCATACCCTCACCTCAGGCTTTGTGCCTACTGAGTGGCACACAGCTACAGTTATCCCACTCCACAAGGGGGGATCCAACTTGGATTCCGGGAACTACCGCCCCATCAGTCTGACGAGCCTGATCTGCAAGGCCATGGAATGTATTATCATTTAACTTATAAACAAAGATACTGGCAACCTTCAAACACTGGACCCCACTCAGTTTGGGTTCATGAAGTGCTGATCTTGTCTCCTGAACCTGACTGACTTCTTTGAATCAGTCTCCAGAGCCGTGGATGAAGGCAAGACAGTCCACACAGCCTATCTGGACCTCGCCAAGGCCTTTGACACCATCCCCCACTCTGGAATCATAGATAAACTTACTAAGCTGGACATTAATCCCTACATCACTCAATGGGTTGCCAAATGTTTTACTGACAGAACCCACACTGTAAAAGTAGCTGACTCCAAATCCAGCTCCAGACAAGTGACAAGTGGAGTACCTCAGGGTTCAGTTCTGGGACCGCTCTTGTTTGGCATCTACTTCTCTAAAGTACAGGCCAACACTAAGGGACTCTGGCTAACAAAGTTTGCAGATGACCGCAAACTGGGAGCCATTACTGAATCCCCAAATGATGTGGATACTCTACAAAAGGGTCTTATAGAAACAGATGCTTGGTGCCAGAGCCATGGGCTCAAGCTCAATGCCAAGAAATGTATAGTTATCCCATTTGTGAAAAAATATGTACCCGTGAATTACCACATAGATGGCAGTACACTAAATACCGAAAGTGTGATAAGAGACTTAGGGACACAGGTGGACAGTGGTCTCACCTTCAATAACCACATCGCCACAACAGTCAGGACATCCTTCTATGTGGCACACCTCATCACTAAGGGCTTTTCATCCAGAAAAAAGGAGGTCATTGTCCCACTGTACTCATCCCTTATTAGACCCATTATAGAGTACAATTCCCCCATTTGGTATGTCTCTCAAGACATCTGCAACAACTGGAAAGGCCACAGAAATACCTCACAAAAAGAATCACAGGCCTAAAGCAGATGCCCTATGCTGACTGCCTTAAAAAACTCCAGCTATACTCTGTCGCATATCGTCTACTCAGAGGCAATCTCTACTTAACATACAAGGCCATGTCAAACCCAGAGCTGTTGGACATGCTACACTTAAAGAAATCCCAATCCCTCAGAGCCACATGCTCCAGGGATCTAAACCTTGTCATCGCAATAAAAAAAACATGCTGGAGGGATAGGTTCCTGACCCAGAGACTCCCCAGACCCTGGAATAGACTGCCCATACATGTCAAACAGAGCACCTCCTTGGCCCTCTTCAAAAGGAACTTTGACGATTGGATGGAAGAAAGGAAATTCACCCCGGGGATCACGTCAGTCACCCTGCTAGACAGGGGTCCAGGGAAGTAAATAGTGTGGGAAGACATAGCCAGGAAATTGTTATGGCTAGGCTTGTATAGGCCCTAGGGCCAATAGCCTAGTACCAACTTATGAACATATAAGCTCTAAGAGTACATTGCATGAATATAGTGATCCTGGCCAAGCCACTCCAAATAAGCCTTGACTGTTCAGATGCAATTACCATTTGGATAATAATATTGCACAGTAATAATTGGACACGCTTTCATAATGGCCTTTTAGGAGGTGATAAATATTAGTTAGTGGCGGCATGTGGTACTACCATATAGTCTAGGTAGAAGGAATACAGCTGGAGAACCTGTGCCCAACTTCCCCAGGAATGTCTGTGTGTTTGTGTATATCTCATATCTCAAAGTGCGTGTGTCAGCTACTCGGGCAGGGACATGAAGCACTGTTTGGACAGAGAGGGTGCTGGAGGTTTTAAGCTTGCCCACTAAGACTAAGATCTGGACCCTATAGCTGTGCCAGTTGGAAGTCTTAATGGGGACCTGGAGAGAAAGGTACAAACCATCCCCAGACTGACTGTGATCTCTGTGTGCTCTTAAGGGAAATTGTACTTTACTGTGTGTGCATTTATTATCTTTTCCCTATATGGATGCCCCTCACTGGTGTTAGTGGTGAGGATTGAGGTTCCTTGATTGCTGGGCCAGTGCACGGGCATCACACATGTAATAATCACAGGTATCATAACTATACTTATTCCCTATCATAACACCTCTGCCTGATTTTTTTGTTAGAATGCCTGTTACAATGAAAACATTTATACCCAGGCAGAACTAGTTTCCAGTCATTGTTCTTTTAACCGTGTTTCACAAACAATAACAACATCAATCTTGTGGGAACATAGTAAATTTTCCAATTAAAAAAAAATTGTTATTAATGTTCCTAGCATTAATAGCCTTCAGAGATACATCACATGTTACTATCTCTGAACTGTTAAAATTTTGACCTGGCAAAAATCCTGCCGAGTGTTTGTCAAATATTGCAAAATATCTGCTGCATAAATTCTCTTCCCTGATCTTGACAAATGCATGCCATCTTGTCTGAACACGTGGTCCCAAAAATAGGCTTGGATGCTCCACACATTTTCATTTTTTTAAAACAGGACTTTTTTTTCCAAGTAAGTATTTACCCCAAAAATCTTTTCATTCACAGTGACCTGACTATCCTTTCTATAGGTGATTTGTGAAAAATACGTCCTAACACCAGTACAAGCTATACTATCTAAGGGGACTGTCAGTTCCCTACTATCTGTCAGAGTGTCCTTGCAGATGAGATCATTTGTACTGACGTGAATAAAAATAGATCTGTACTTCCTTACAATAAGGTGTTCCAAGGCTTGTCTCACATCTTCTATTTTTGCTCCTGGCAAGTATGACACTATTCAATGTTCATTATCTTCTCTGCAGATATAAGCAGCAGTTTCTCTAATAATTGAATCTCCAATTACAAGAATATCTTTGCTGACCAGCTCTGAATAATTTTCAACTACAAATACAATAATATCTGCTCTATCAATTGTTACAAAGGATAGATATTCATCACCATTAGTCTTATTAATCCAACTGTTTTCATTGTATACTAAACTATCATCCAGGTTGAATGATCTTTACAGACAGATAGATGCATCATTTCCTAAATGTGTTCTTTTTCTTCTTTGCCTAGCAGTATTTATCTCACCAGTCCAGTCATTAATATATATAATAACAGGTATCCAAGCTATGCCAATTGCACAAATGCAATCATCATCATTAAGTCTAGATTTACTTCTAACAATGGTAAGCAAATTATCAAACTTTTGACACGAGGAACACAGATCACCACTATGATCAGCTGTTGCCTTTAAATATGCATAGCATTTATTACACTGCGCAACATATTTGTGCATTAGCAAATCATAAATTGCATACTCATTTAAGGAATCCATATTCAGCTTTAAATGAATAGAATATTGTAAAAGAAAAGAATAATCAAAACCAGTAACCACAGAGTTCAAAGAGAACGTAAATCAACTTCTGTGACAAAAATCACACAAGCAACATACAACTAAATACTAAAGTAAGTACAGTAAAGTTGTTCCGATCGTACAAGTTCGGCAAGCATACCTTTTAAAATACTGCATTTTTGGCTATTTGGGTGACAACTGGAATATTGTAAATATGAATTACTAAAAGTATCTTTTCTGTATATTTTTGACTTGAATTTCCCATTTTCAACAAAGATATATGTGTCCACATATGAATTTTTAGTTTAGTTTATTTAGCTAAATGTACAAAATGTCCGTGTTATTATGTGGGTAAGACAGACAGATGCCTAAGGAATAGAATTTATGATCATGGATATTGTATCAGAAAAAAAGATATGAAGAATGCCCTATGGAGGCATCTGAATGTCAGTAACACTTGTGACCCTTTTAAATTTGGTATATTGGAGTGTATTAAAATGAACCCTAGGGGATGGTAATATATGTAAGAGATTGGGTGAAAGGGAAACCAGATGGCAGATCAAGTTAAATGCTTCGGTTTATCCAGGGATGAATGAAAGTATATCCATTAAACCTATATTAGAAAACAATAGTTAAAGTGTGTAAAAAAAAAATTATGCTTCTTTTCTTTTAAAGTGCCCACTTATTGGCTGTTCTCTTTCTTTTTATAAATATTTCTTTTTATAAATATTTTAAGTATAGATGACAGTTTGGTTACAAATTAGACATGTATGGGGAAGTATTCATTTAGAAATACAGTAGACATATGGTACACATATGTTTATAAGATGTAGCGTTAGGATAGGATTGTGATGTTTTAGTACAAGTAAATTTTAGCATAAGTAAGTTACAGGATGGAATAGAATTTTAACAAGTAAAGAGCAATCGCTATGTTAAAATAATGAATGCACTGAGCACTTTAAATATGGAATCGAAGTACCTGACAGCAATGGAAAGATGAAGGGGATTGGTTAGAAATTTGTATTTAAATCTGTCATGGTAACAATGGAGTGTTCTGATAAAGTCTATTTACTGATAGATGAAAGCGCTTAACCTAATGTTTTGTGTATATGTTTTTAATAAATTAGTACGTTATTTTTGAAAATACATGGGAGTTTAAGTGCATTCTTGTTGCTGAGTGCAGTGAACGGAGTTTGGACATTCATTTACAACTTTTATCAGTTGACCGTTCCTGTTTGGTGAGGAGTTTCTAAACCTTGTTAACAAGCTATCCCTTCTTACCTACAAACAGTGATAAATAAAATATAAATTCAACTAAAACTTCTCTTACCCATTAATGCCAAAGTAAATCATAAACCAAGGTAGGACTGTTTAGATATGCTCTGGAGTTTCCTCTCTGCAGTCTGTGTGAATTTATGGCACAATCTGAAAAGTTTCTTTATCTAGAGTATACATCTGTGATGCTTTCAACTGTTTTCCCATCCACCAATAGTCTGCCCAACTTACTGCTGAGTTTTGTTTTTCACCTTGACAATTCAAACACTTGCACTCCTATTCTTAATTCTTGCCACACATCCTACAGTTTCAAATATTTCATTCAATCAGGTAGGGCTTTTTTGCCTATAGCTGTGAAATTTAACTGCTCCAAATTTTCCTATTTCTTTTGGGGGTCTTAAATCAAGTTAGTCACCTCTTTTAATTCCTCTGCCTCATTCTTTTTCTTCAGTACCTACAAGGTATTCATTAAGTCTCAAAAAAACTTTGTGTGTTTTCAATGTGGCACTAGAAATAACTGAAGACCAGTCGTATATCTCCCCTCACCCATGTGCCTGACACCCACCTTCCTTTGTAGTCTTTGATTAACTTTGTCACGCTGCCAGCCCAGCTATGTGGAATTTTGTAAATAATTCTATGTCATTTGTGAATATTGATATGATTTATACATAACTGTATGTTATGTACTGAGATTCAAGAATGTAACCACAGCATACCCTGCTGGAACATAGAAGATTAACTTGCAAAACTTAAGAATAGTTGAGGTTAAGTTACTTTATAGCTTGCACCATAAACAAAATATGTTATCTCTCAGTTTTAGTTCAGTAGCAGACAGTGTCTAGAACTAGAAGTTTTTATTGTCTTGGAGAAAAGTAATTACTAGGTTTAAAATGTAAAACGTGTTTTATTGCTTTATGACGTCCTCAAAGCTGAACAGTTCTGAGGGATATGCATTTCTCACACAGAGATGTTAATTTCTGTTAAGTTTCTATTTAGCCTGGAAACAGATGTCAGGTGACAAAGCGTGATATAATCTAAGCTAACCCAGAAGTAAAATGTGATATTAATTTAAGAACTCTCTCAGAGACAGACTGTGCATTTTGTATTTTGTCTTTGACCTGGAAACATCCACTCATCATCATCACCATTTGCACTTGGTTTGCTCTGTAAGTAAGTTTCTTATGGCATATTATCTCTTTTAGATATATATAGGAATATAGTAAAGATTAATTTAGATATTCTCTGTATTTATTTGAGACTGTCGTGCAATGTTGTTTTAAAATATTTCCTGTGATTTTGTACTCTGAAGTTACTGTGTTGATTGACTGAGTATTGTCCTGTTCTTTTATTTATTATTAAATATATTTAAACCTATCTCTGTGGCTAATATTCGAGACATATTTAAGCTTTTAGAGTACTTGTATATGTATTTAGTGACAATGTACAGGCCAGTCCTAAATAGCCCTGCAAGTCTTGGTCAAAACTACCATTTGGATTAATAGTAACATTACACAGTAGGATTGGACACCCTTTGTTAAGGGCCTTATAGTAGCAGATAGGGGTGGCTGTTGGCAGCTGTAACTAGCTTATAGTCTGGGCAAAAAGGGGGCATAGCTAGTAAACCTGTGCCAGCCTTTCCCAGCCATCTGTGTGTGTCTGTGTGTTTGTATATTAATCAAATCTCAAAGTGTGTGTGTGTGTGTGTGTGTGTGTGTGTGTGTGTGTGTGTGTGTGTGTGTGTGTGTGTGTGTGTGTGTATATGTGGTGTGTGTGTGTGTGTGTGTGTGTGTGTGTGTGTGTGTGTGTGTGTGTGTGTGTGTGTGTGTATGTGTGTGAGACACAAAGCACTGGTTGAACAGAGAGGGTGCTGGGGGGTCTTAGCTTGGCAACTCAGCTGAGATCTCCAACCTATAGCTGTGCCATTGAGGGTAGTCTTACTGGGGATACGGAGAGAGAGGGAGAGGGAAAAACCAGCCTCAGACTGACTGTGATCTCCATGTGCTCTTAAGGGAAATTGCATTTTACTGTGTATGTACTTGTCATCCTCCCATTGTGTACATCAACCACTGTTGCCAGTATTGAGGATTGAGGCCCCTTGATTACTGGGCCAGTGCAGAGGCATCACATATTAATTGATAGACAGTGGTGGGATATCCACATGACATATTTAAAGGTTGGCAGTGGGATAGCCACATCACATATGAATTGGCTTGTAGTGGTTTGAATATTGAATTCCTGTAGCCTGTGTACAGTTGTCATTGAAGGTGTTTGTACTCTCAATCAGCCATGCAGTGAACATTCAAAGTTCATATCACAATTGTTTTATTTTTTTTTTCTTAGCTTAGTTAGTCAGAGAGAGCAGGCAAGCATGTCAGCAGAGGAGTATGACAAGCTGAGAAGGAGCCAGTTGGCTGAAATGTGCCAGGCTAAAGGACTGGTGCATGCCAACCTGACTAAAACAGACATGATTGTAGTTTTGGGAACAGCTGCATAGCAGACCAGTGAACAGGAGGACAGCCAGGCTGGCTGTCAGAAAATGGGCAGCTGAACCTTTCCACAGAGGACTTAAAACTCCATCTGGAGTTAAAGAGACTTGAGCTGGAGGCCAAGCATTTTGAAATAGAAGCAGCAGAGAAACTGAGATGTCTAGAGGCTGTGGAAAATGAGAAACTGAGATGGCTGTAGGCTAGGGAGAATGAGAGGCAGAAGCAACCTGAAAAGGAGATGCTGGCTCTTCACCAGAGTCAAGGAGATAATGGGGAAGGGAGTAACTGAACCCCAGAAGCAACAAAGATCAGTAAGTTACTTCCTCAATTTACAGAGGGGGATAATTTTGATAGTTTCATTCATATGTTTGAGAGAGTATGTAAACAGTATAATGCTGACCAATGGGTCTCTGTATGGTTTCTGGCTCCTTACTCCATAGTAAAGCTGTATCTGCTATTTCTAAATTGTCTGATACTGATTGTTTAAATTATAATGTTGTAAAGAAATGTCTTTTAGAAAGCTTAAGTTAACACATGAAGCTTATAGAAAAAAGTTTTGTGAGCATAGATGCAAAAAGATGAAAGTGTGTTGAACATATTGCTGAAATAAGCCCTTATGTTCATAGGTGGGTGAGTGGATGTCAAGTCACCACTTTTGAAGGACTGGCAAACCTTTTGGTAAGGCATCAAGCCCTTAGCACTTTGCATGAGGACATGAGAATCTGGTTAGCTGATAGACAATGCACTACTGCAGGTAACTTGGGGAAGAAGGGAGACCTATGCCTAGCAAGTAGGGATCACTGCACAAGAAAGGGACATCCAGTGCTGCTCATGGGTCTAAGGGAACCCATGGTGGGAAGCCAAGACTGCCTCAACAGAGTCTGCCAGTAGCAGGGGAAGCCACTAGTCCAGGTACATGTCAAGGACCAAGGGTTAAATGTTTTAAATTTAATCAGTGCGGCCATGTAGCATGTAAATAACCACAGAAGCAAGGTGGGGAACAAAAGGTGGGAGAGCCAGTAAGTGGAAATGATGAAATGCCAGCAGTAAATTGTCTTGAGACAACAAGGGTACCAAACCACCACAAGAAGTTATATCCTGTCTTAGTGGATGGGAAAGAGACCACTGCTAAAAGAGACACAGCCTCTGACCTAACCATTGTGAAGCCTGCAAAGGTTACAAAGGAGCACTACTTGCTTGAGCAGTCTACTCCAGTCAGAGCTTTAGGAGGGATCCCATTCCAAATACCTTTGTCTAGGGTTCACCTTGACTGGGAGGGTGGAAAAGGAAGCCAACAAGTAGGTGTGTTTGAGGATATCCCTGCAGATGTCCTGATAGGGAATGATTTTGATAATGCAGTACCCTGTGTGCATGCAGTTACATGCAGTCAGGCTTGGAGACAAGCATGTGGGTAGGGTAGCCTGGAGGAGACAGACAGACCACACACTTGCAGCCAGGACTGGTGAGGTGGTTACTTTAGGGAGGGAGTTACCCTATACTAGTGAGAATGAAGGTGGGCCACAGCTATACTGATGTTCCCTTTGACAGAGTAACTGCAAGGCCAGAGGTGAGTAGTAGTACCCAGGCTGACAATGAGGCATCGCTGATAGGGAATACCAGGCATCCTGTGGAAGGGAGCTGGGAAGGGTTACCAAGAGAGAGCTGAGACAGGCTCAGCTCTCAGATCCTATATTACAAGGTCTGAGCGAGGTAGCTAGTGAGGCACCTGATTCTCAAGGGAAAGGTGAATATGTATACTGGGACAAAGGGTTATTTGTATAAAGAGTGGACCCCTGAAGAAGGGCTAAAGGATGAGAGAATACAGCAGTTGGTAGTGCCCAGAGCCTACCATCTGGCACTTCTAGCCATAGCCCATGATATTCCATTTGCAGGTCATATGGACATAAAATGTACAAAAAGATGTATTATGCAGAGCTTTTATTGGCCTGAGATTTCCAGACATGTAACAGGATACTTCAGGACCTGTCAGCAGTGCCAAATGGTAGGCGAGGCAGGAGACAAGGTGAAAGCTCCTTTGATGCCTTTGCCTGTGATTGAGGAGCCATTTCAGAGGGTAGCTATTGATTGCTGGGCCAGTGCAGGGGCTCAATAATCAAGGAGCCTCATTCCTCACCGCTGACAACAGCTAGGGGACGTACACATTGGGAGGATGACAAGTACACACACAGTAAAGTGCAATTTTCCTTAAGCACACACAGAGACCACTGTCAGTCTGGGGATGGTTTCTCCCTCTCTCTTCAGATCCCCAATAAAACTCCCCACTGGTACAGCTATAGGCTTGAGATCTCAGCCAAGTGCCAAGTTAAGACCTCCAGCACCCTCTGTCCAACCAGTGTTTTGTGTCCCTGCCCAAGTAGCTGACACACACACATACACATGCACACACACACACACACACACACACACACACACACACACACACACACACACACACACACACACACACACACACACACACTTTGAGATGTGATTGATATACAAGCACAGACACACACACAAACACACACACACACACACACACAAACACGCACACACAGACACACAAACACAGCTGGGAAAGACTGGTACAGGTTTACTAGCAATACCCCCTTTTGCCCAGACTATAAGGTAATTCCAACTGCCACCAGCCAACTCTTTATCAGCTACTATAAAGCCCTTACAGAGGGTGTCCAATCCTACTGTGTACTATTACTATTATCCAAATGGTAGTGTTGACCAAGACATGCAAGGCTATTTAGCAGGGGTCTATATTATATAAGTGAATGGGCTAAATTGTCAATGCTATATAACTGACCCACTAACACCGAAAAAGCAAAATGTCAAACAAACAGATCAGCAATTATTTTCCCAGGGGAAAAAAATCGCTGATCCATTAAAAAATAAATAAATAAATAAAGTGGGGAGGGAGACTGTGCACCCCACACACCCCCTACCATACCAACTCCAAGACTGCACCACAGTAGAGGGAATGATAAAGTCCCAAAAATGGCCCAGTGATTTTTTTCCCTAGGAAAAAAATTGCCGTTCCCTGCTTTTGAGATTTTGTCATTTCGGGTAAGTATGTTCGATTAAGCAGCATTCGCTATTTAGTGCATTCGCTGACTTAATAGGGACTCATTTAGGAGTGGCCTGTACAGTGTCACCAAATAGATATGTAAGTACTCTAAGAGCTTAAATATGTCTCACAAATATCAGCCACAAAGATAGGTTTAAATATATGTAATAATAAATAATAAAATAACAAGACAATACTCAATCAACTCAGTAACTTCAGAGTTCAAAATCACAAGAAATGTTTTAAAACAATATTGCAGGACAGTCTCAAATAAATACAGAAAACATCTAAACTAATCTTTACTATATTCCTATCTATATCTAAAACAAATACTATGCCCTAAATCTGACTTACAAGCAAGTGAAGATGTGATGATGAGTGGTTGTTTCCAGGTCAAAGACAAAATACATAATGCCCAGTCTCTCTCTGAGAGAGTTCTTAAATTAATATCAAATATTACTGCTGGGTTAGATTGGATGGCATCACTTTTTGTCACCTGACTTCAGTTTCCAAGCTAAACCCTTTTGTCAAAACTAACAGAATTTAGCAGCTCTCTGTGAGACTACGTAGCCTTCAGAAGTTTGCAGATCTTGCAAGTCATACAACAATAAGACAATTACAAAACAATGCAGACGGCACCCTGGTTCTAAACATCCTGTCTCCTTGCTGGGTTGAAACTAACTGTTATAACACAATCATAAAGCAAGTTAATTTCAACTTATTTTCTTGAAGTTTTGTAAGTTAATCTTCAATTTTCCAGCAGTGTATACTGTGGTTACATTCTTGAAGCTCAGTACATAACATACAGTTCTGTATAAATCATATCAATATTCACAAATGACATAGAATTATTTACAAAATTCTGGATAGCTGGGCCTGGCAGCATGACAGTTCTAACCAAGACACCCACAGACAGGTTAACACACTGGCCATTACTACCACAAAGGCTAATGTATGACAAGCTGAAAGTTGTCCCCACCTGTTGATTCACAAACATACTAGTTAAATTTAACCAAAAACATATACTAAATACACACGTTCGTGTTATTGTCCCCATACTGGCTGATATAAGCCCATTTGTACTCTTCTCCACCTCCCTCAAAGGTCTGTGTGATATAACACAACACTCCCTGAGTCCTCATACACAGTGACACTCATTCACTCACTGTACAAATCCAGCAGTTTACTACATCCAATAGTGGTGAACAAAATATTGTGCTGGTTTAAGATAACAATTTATATTAAAGTGCAGGTACCATAATGTTTCACCATCACATAACGTGTGCATTTAAACATTGATAAAGACATTCTAAACTTATAATTACCAAAGGCATTTTGATAACAGCAGACAGTATTTACAGACCTTTTCAACAAAAGAATTTCTAAACTATCAAGACTCTGTTGTGCTGAAATCATTGTTCAACTATTTTGCAAGCTACATATACATGCTTTTAAACTACAGTAGCAAAAAGAAAACAATATACTACACAAGAATGTTGTCCTACAGGTACATATGTAGCAGTGATTACTCCCAAGTATAGTCATGCACATATTCGGCTCTTATTGTCATTGCCTAAAATAAATTTGTAGCTACCCAAAAAGACTGATATGTCTTTTGGATACCTGAGAACATATATCTTCTTTTACTCCCCTTTCCTCTGATATGAGCTGGCAATTACCACCTCAGTATCATTCAATGTGCATTCAGTTAGTGTCCTATGACATGTGAGCACAATTCATGTTGGGTAGAATACAGATATATATGGAAAAAAAAAAGAAAAACAGAGAAACTGACACACTACTCTCTCCATTAAAAATGATATTCCAGCCTTTCTTTTCAGCTATTATCTCTACCACCCCAAGCTAGTGTTTTCCTTATCCACACATCTATGGTATCTTTGTCATGAACCAGTCTGTAAGAATGCCCATCTTCTCTCTTCCTTTTCTGCATCTCATCATGAAATTTCCTTCTGGTCTCCATTCTGTCTTTCTATTCCTCCCCTTCATAAAGTCTCCATGTCACCAGTCTCTCCCTAGTCTTCTCTCTGATGGCGTCCAGCTTTCAAAGGAGAGCTCTCCCTAATAGACTCATTAACCTTAGGACTCCTACACTTCTCCTTGGGGTCACATTTGTCATTGTATTCTTGTTCCTGTCCTGTTTCCCTCCATAATCCTGCTTCCTTGTATCAGGCATATCCATATGCTTGCCATGTTTAACTGCTTTCACCATATGCAGCACTTTTTTTCCAGTATATTAACCCTTTCTTCTGGTGATATCATGCCTGCACCACATCCCCATTTGCTTGCTCAGGACATGTAAGTTCAACAAGCATTTCATTTTTTTAACTGAAAAAAATGTTTATAAAAAACAGTTAAACATGCAACTCAAATAAAAAATGTATACTTAATGAATACACAAACACATGGGACGAAGGCCACTGACATTATTCCAAATGCCACCCAGATTGGGGAGATAGTGAAACTTGCACTTTCAGAGTATGATCCTATTACTGAAACCCTATAAATGATCAACAGACATTTCTTCTGTTGTGAGAGTTAAAACATTTAATGCATTTGCAGTGGAATCCTTGGTCTCAAACAAACCCAAGGTAGCTCAAACATAGACCTCTGAGATAGATAGGAATAAGCAAACAAAAAAAGAGCAAACTATTGGCTCAAGGGAATATACTCTGTTCATACAATTTTTTTAATAAAAAAAACCACATTTTTTGCAACTACGTGTTTTCTCAATTGTAACAAGTTAGTCAAGGCAGAGAGAAGCTTTTAAATTACATCCATCACATGATCCAAATCATATGACACTTCAATGACTAACAATTAAAACACTTAAAGCAAAAATATTTATTTAAAAAAATATAAAACACCACATAAACATATGACTCTATATACCCTGCAAAAAGTCTGTTATTAAATACATTATTTGAACACCGTGGGCCGGATTCACGAAGGCTTGCACGGAGTCTAAGAGTAGTGTAAGACTCCATGCAGCCTTTGCGATCCAGGAACAGCCCAAAGTCCGTGTAAGAGCCAAGCTAAAATGGCTCTTACACGGAGTGGGCGTGGATAAGCTAATCACCCCACTTGCAGCCGAATAGCATGCAGATGAGGATGATTAGCGATCCAGGAAGCCCAGAACAGCCCGTAAGAGCCGTTTAGCTGCAGAAATGTACTCAGTTGACAACTGAGTACGTTTCTGCAAAAACTGCAATGGAGCCATGTCAGCTCCAAATAAAGGGTGCATATGTGTCAGGCAGCATGCCAATGGCCAAATATGTGGCCATTGGCAAGGTAACCTGATGCAAATATATTAAAAATATAATTTTTTTTTCGGCCGCCGACATTTAAACCCAGCGCAGCCCCGCGCAAACGGGCTGCGCTGTATAGAACATAAAAACGAAGGTTTTAAACCTACAAATGTAGGTTTTATGCAATACATGGAATGTCAATGCAGGGACCAGCAGACCAAAACCAACATGGCCACCGTGTAGTGGTTGCTAAGGGGGGAAGCTGAGTCTAAGACATGTAACTAAGCATTAGTAGGCAATCTGATGCAAATGAGTGTAAGGATACTGAATTCCACTGTCACATAGCAAATGAGCACAGTCTGAGTAGTGTAAAAAGGGC